>NW_020273593.1:65082-82931 GCF_003268045.1 Sipha flava | reverse complement strand
GTAAAAGTTGTGCGAGTTCTTCGAATCGTCTTCCTTCGAACCTTTTGCTACTTCATCCAATATTTTGATCAGACTGTTCAACCGCTATTAAGCAAATATGTCGTCGGCACCACCAGTAATTTTAATAATTTTCTTTTTCGGTCCCTGGTTAATCTCAAGTGAATCGAATTTAATGCAAATTCGTAATATGAATGGTACTATTACTTTTAGAGAAACGCCTTTTATAGTAGAAAAGTACTGTCTCGTCTTTCCACCGACTTACTGCAAAGGTTATCCCATGCCCGACGGTGACAGATCTGACTTAGATATCTTTAGGGAGCAGTTTTGTCCGAAACTGAAAATGTTTACATGCGTGGAAGAGTTTGCTCGGCGTTGCACTCCTACGTTCAAAAAATACCAAGACTACATAACCATGTTTGTTGTAAAAGGTAGTAGGTATAAGAGCAAGGATCTATGCACAAGAGGTCCTTACAAAAAAGTGCATTTAGACCATGCCGAATGTTTACGTTTTGCAAAGTCTGTTTATGAAGATATGTGCCCAATCAATGATGAGCAGTTCTTGAATGACTTAGCCTTGGGCAAGTGAGTCATAATTTAATTTAGTTTATTTTAAATTTTTGCTTCGTATGATGAAATTTTCGTCATTCTATCTTGAGCGTTATGAATCAATAACTATTATTGACAAGTATTTATTTCGTTTTTCAGTTACAATTTTGATAAGTATTTATATTGCGTGCAACAAATTGTCCTTGCTTTGTGCGGTGAGGAAACTGAATCATTCCTCCTCGATTATTTGCTAGCAATGAACAGTACATTTGGTTATGTAAGTGTTAATAATTACTATTATAATTAATTTGTTACGACATATTATATAATGTCGTATTTCATTCATTAAAATTGAATATCTTTTTCGGGTATACACTTATGACTATTAATATCAATGTCAACATTTTAACTTACTGGTACAATATTATAAGTTGTTTACAGTTTACATTTGGAGGTGTTTAAATCAAACAAAATTCTTGAAAAAGATTTATATAAATTTAATTTATTTGATTTAATTTACCTGTATATAAATTAGAATTATATAAATCTAATTAAAAAAATATAATAAAACTAAAATAGGTTAAAATTTTATTCTGCCGATTTTGGATGTAGTAAAAATACCAAATCCTCGAAAATAAATTTTATTCCTATACGAGTTCATAAATAAAATTGTATGTACCTTAAGGAAACTAATCAACTTTTATATGTAAACTAGATGGCTTATAATGTTTATGATAGTCACACTACCACAATTAATTTAGTAAATTTTTACATAATTATGTATATTTGTTATTGTTTCAGAATCAAGTAGTACCTGAATTTGTGCCACCATACAAATACACCAAATACGTACCTTAATTAATGTCATCAATTTATACTAATCATTAATCTATTTTCTTATATTATTTTTATATTATAATTTTATTTTGATTTAATAATAATTACTAACAATGTAACTTAAAACTTTATTATGACAAACAATATAAGAATATTCATAACAATTTAAAAATTGAGTTTTATTTATTATAATTAATTCCTATGAAGTATATTCAGAAGATCCAACTAGGTAACACGTATAGAAATGGAATATCAGCTAACCAGAAACCGATAACTTTTACCCTGGTTGTTAAATATAACCCATAATAGTGAATAGTGTAAAAGTGATAGTATAATAAATTGCACCAATGGTAAATTATGGACGCGCTGGTTAGGTTGAAGATATTTATGTGAAATCTCTTATGAATATTAAATATCCTTAAGCAAGCGAAGACCTTAATTTACATTTTTCTAATAATAAACATGAATAAATTATGTCTTGGTAAAATACTTCAAGTTTAGAAACTATTAATCATGTAAATAATTTAAGATTAACAAAAAATAGGTTAACAATGCCTGAGCACTAATCTTTTATCATAACATAAGCGTCTTGTTCTTTTAGGGAGGCAAAATTAATTTAAAAAATAAATGAAGATATTTTTATACATTTTATACTTACATTAAAATTTTTCATCAAATATAAGATTAGATACGATAAGATACAATAATCCAATTATTATCAAAGATAGTTTTTTTCTATACATAATGTATATGTTATATTAAAGTAATCTATGTTTACTAAATGTATTATATTATATACTATAGATAATGCTTTGGAAAAGAAATTTAAAACTCTAGGAAGAGGGGGGGGGAATGTCCCGTCTTGCCACCCATGGGGACGTCGATGAACACAAGTATTATATTATATAATTAACTTATACGTATCACAATATCAATACAGAGGCGTCATTTCAGTTTTTTTTCTGGGTGTTAAAAATTATAGGCTGGCTTATTTTAACACTTAATTAAGTAATATTGTACCAGGCCGTTAAAAATAATGTAATTATATTTGTGTTATATTAATATTATACAAATATATGTATATTATCTCCTTATCTATTACAATCCTAATTAAAATTACATTGTGCTTTTCAAATAGCTAGAAATTCAATGTATTAAATGTTTATAAGCAGCTATAGCAACCAACTAAAACCATTTTTATACTATTTAAAGAAAAAAGGCAAAGGGGTGTAAAGAAATTCCCTTAAATTCCAAAATTAAACACTACTATTCATACAAAACATCACATTTTTATTTTATAATTTTAATTAGTGGATGGATATCTACGAGTTCTAATGTATGCGAATACGTTTATTATAACGGCGCATAGGAGTATATTAATAGATGGTCAATTATTAAGAAGTAAGTATATATGTATATAAACCGTACAAATTAACACCTTTAAATGTTTTTAAAATTATTTTTATTTCAATGATCAATTTTTAAATAACTTAATACCAAGAGAATATACACAAAATACTCATAATAGTATAATGTAATTATCTATGTGAAACGAATGGTTAAGTACTTAAGTTACTATTATATTAAATTATTAAGAATATTGTATAGCTAAGCATCTGAGTTAACCGTATCTTTTGTCGGTTCAAAATAATTGATTG
The DNA here is from genome assembly GCF_003268045.1 of Sipha flava. NCBI lineage: Eukaryota > Metazoa > Arthropoda > Insecta > Hemiptera > Aphididae > Sipha > Sipha flava. Next base: position 79,890 of record NW_020273593.1, on the reverse strand, counting down.
CTTCGTTACAGCAGCATAATGTGCTCCGTAACGTCATAGTGTCAAACAACTCTAAAACGAAAAGATACAAAATAAAAAATATACATAACTTTACTGTTATTTCATAATATGAAGAATATTAGTTCATTGTGACATCTTAAAACGATCCACTTTGTTGTGATCAGAATTATTTTTCAACCGTTAATTATTTTTTTCACGAATCATGTAGTTTTAAATTATAAAATAATTGTTTTGATTTCTAGTACCTATATCAAACATTTATAAGAAACAAAGTTGTTTTTGCATATACAAACAACTATTTTAATTTCTAAGCAGATTAAATCCATTTAAGCGATCATTTATCGGAATTATATTTTTGTTAATGAGACTGTTAATATCATTTTATAACAGGTAATCGTAATGAAGGTATGTATAATATACAACATATTATGTGTACGTAAATGTGCAGTTTTTCTTTATTTCTCGTTTTTTTTTATTTTTTTATCACACATTCATTTGGATACGAATTGATATCACGAAATTATTATATGGATGAACAACTGCTATTCATATAACCGTAGTATTGGCAAGTTTACAATAGTAAATAGTATATCTATACACATTGTGATAGTCATACATTTGTATATTTCATTGTACATAGTGTCACGTATCACGTCCTCTTTATCATAACTTCGGATAACCCGCAGTGATTATACTACCAGATTAAACCGATCGACCCTTGCAGAGAAATTCGGACTTGGTCGTTGTGTCATTGCGTCAGAGACTGCCCGAGGATTCCGATCAGTCACTATTCCGCTCAACTAATTAAAATCATCTCCGAGTTCTGTCACTGCACTTTCTTACACATATATCGCACTACTTGGATCATTTTCGTTTTCGTATATATAGCATACGTTTCTTGTGTATGTGAGTGTTATTTTGTCGGTATTCTCGAATATCTGCCATAATAATAGTAAATTGCCGGTAAGATATATAATATTTCAATATCGCTAGAAGTCAGTATTTTATCATTATTTGTAATACATAATTTTGGCCGGGTACCTACTAAAATCATTGTACGATTTCAATATTCACAAAATTATATAATATTGAGTTCATTATATATTTGATGTTATACATTTCATTTAAATCGTATACATAAATTATTAAAAAAAAAAAAAAAAAATATAAATATTTATACAATAATTATTATTTTCCTTATTCGCGACATGGTCGAATAACATCGAAAATAAATATCAAATAATTTAAACTTATTATTTGCGCTTTACTATAATGATTATAAGTTACCAAATTCATAAAATATTATTTACAAATGTCTAACACAAACAATTCTAATCGCATTAAGCCACTGTTCAAAAAATTAGATAATTTATTATTATTTATTGTTATTATTATTATTATTATTATTAATTAGTTATTTAGAAAAATTAAATAATCCGGTCATTAAATTTTTTTTTTTCATTTTTTTCTAGAGTAGGTTATGTTCTTATTAAATAGCTAACTTGACGGGTCAATTTTTCAAAGTGTTGATAAACGCGAGGCGAGAGGGACGTCAAACTAGTCAAAAAAATGTGATTTGTACTTTGTACATAAGTACCCATTTAGTACACGTCTTATTTTTCCGATTTACAACATGTTAATCACTTTATAAAAGATATATTTGTATTTTGACGATCTGCCGATTTTGAAATAGCTCAATTTTAGACTGTGACAAATGCATGAGTAACCTCCTTCGCCACATTATGCCACTGATGCTTAACATAATAATTTTCCCATTACTTTTTTGGTTCAAATTTCTTTGGTTGCTTAAATCAAAAGAATATTTTATGTATTGAACAATCAATTACATATCATATGTTAACAAGCATCCTTTATTTTATATATTTTTTTTACTCTAATTTATTTTAATAGAAAAAGTGAGTAATTAAAAATAAATTATATAGAGTTTTATTTTTCGACTATGTATTATTTGTCTTAAATATTTTAAATATCAGTTAATATAAGTACATAATAATAAGTAAATATTCTATGATTGGTAAATAATTGGTTAATTGGTTATTTATTAGTTTGTACTAAAATATATTTTAATATTTATTACAGATATGTTGATGTGGTTAATTATTGCAATTTTTACAATTGGTAAGTATGTAAATATTAAATACAATGCTATTTATTATATTATCTTATAATAATATTCAATATTTGATACATTATTTGCAAATAAAAGTAATCTTATAAATATTTTGTAGAAATTATAATGAAATAACTATAATAAGTATAATTAACTATTAACAATAAAATAATATAAAATTTAATTAAAAGTAAAAATTAGTATATGATTAATACTCGTAAATTAACATATAAATAAATATTCAAATAGTTTATACTAGTGTTGAAACATATATTCGGTTTTCTTAAATATTCGGATTTTAAATTATAAATTTCTTTTTTGAAACCCAAAAACAATTTTCAATTTCTTTTTTCTAGAGTAGACTTAATGGATTGGTTATGATGTCCGTTTATAGAAAAGATTCTCTCTTACCAAAAGACATTTTAGAAAAATTTATCATCAAGTATATGTAAAGTTAATATAACTTATGAAAAAGTTATAAAAATTACTTCTTTATACTCAATGAATCATCAGTGATGATGAACTATTAATCCGAAACCAGTAATAATTTACAAACATAATAATATTCCAGGCTAAAAACTTATTTATTTCTAAACATAAAATATTTATTTAGTTTTTTATGTAATATCTATAATCTTTAAATTATACAAAATTTTTTTTATACATTTTAATATTCATGTTTGTGTAAATTTTTTTTATTTTAAGTGTGTAACTATAGTAATTTTAAATATTTATATTGAGCTTTAATTTCAATAGAAGCATTCGTTTACAATTTTGTCGTGTTAAAAATTAAACTAATAGCAAATATACTTCACTATTTAAATTAGTTTAAAATTAAAGACTAACAGTAATAATACTTAAACGTACCTGCATAGTAACTGAATATAGAACTAGTATAAACTATTTTATCTACACAATATATCGACGTTTTAATCATTAGGAAAAGGAAGATAAATGTTTAACAGTATGCTGTATGAAATCCTTAACGGCTAGAAATTATAAACTTAAAAACTCTATGTCGTTATGAAATTTATATATTTTTTTTTAATTTAAGCTACAGCAATAAACATGGGTATACAGATATTTTACTTATAAATATAAATAATATGAGTTATAATACACTGATGTGACTTTGTGTAGTTTAATTTATAAAAAAAATTTACAGGATATGTTATCATAGCAAATTAAAATGCCATTTAAAGGATACTTGTCATTATTATTTGGCAATAATTGGTTAACTTTGTAGAACTAATAAATTCTTGAGTTTATTTTCAATTGAATGTATTTTTAAGATATACTCACATGAAAAAAATACTGCAATTTTAATAGTATGATTAGATAAGATTAAATGATAAAAACGTAAATCATATTCATTGATATAAAATATAAAATTGAATGAATAAAATTAAATCATTCATGATTCGAAAAAGATGAACGTGTTATAATGCCATTTAAAAAAATTGTGATTCATATCATAAAAGAGAAAAATATAACTTATCGTGATTAGTTTTTGAAGTTATTTATTTCCGTAACGAATAACATTTTTATCTCCACAAAGATATTCCAATATTCCTATGTTTCATATAAATATTGTATAGTTGCAGTCTTTAATCTTCTTTAAAATTTTAATTGTTATATATTTTTTATTTATAGTATAATATGACTACTACATTGTTCTGTATAAGTTTAAGGATATTAATAGAATATTACGGAGGAGTGATAATAGAAAATAGTACATTTTTTTTTGTTCATCAGTTTAATAATGAATGATTTCGCTTAGGCTAATCTCTAGTTATAGACCTGTTGTATTAACACCAATACAAATGAATAAACGGAATCTTCTAATGAATCTAAAAATGTCAATCAATATTCAAAAACTCAACCACAATAGGTTCCATTCAACGATCAAATTATAAACAGATGTCTAAAAAATATTTAATTTCGTATGATACAGTCAAGGTCACCAAAGTTCCTTATAATTTATATTATTATGTTCATCGATTGTTAGTAAAGTAAAAATAGTTGTGGTAAAATTGAAATTTTGATCTATTACGTTCTGGTAAAAATGTTTGTTGACGAATACGATGCATTTATAATTACATTACATTATATTATTTAGTTAACACCACTATCATAATTGTCAATTAATTTATTTTTTTCATCTACCCATAGGAAACTTTGTAATTCCAATTGAATCAAGTCTATCATTCCTGGAGGAACATTCAATAGTTATATCATCGTCAGACAAGTTCTGTCTCGAATTTCCTCCTTCTTGCTCCAGGATTGAACTAAATAAAGACTTATCTGACGTTGAAATATTCCAAGAAGTATTTTGCCCATCGTAAGTACAACACTATCATAACATTCAAATATCATCATATGACGTATTTAATAAGAATAAAAATTTAAAAAAAAAACTTACATTTTTGATTAATTATTGTTTTTTATGGAACCAAGAAAAAACGGTGTAAAAACAAATTACACGTAAACAATTTTGGTGGATATACCATAAAATAATGAAATAATTGAATCAGACATATTAAGCCTATATTTTTGGTTATTGCATATGGTAATTTTACGTTAATGTTTTTTCGTTTTGTCAAATACAGTAAAGCAAGATTTCGGTGTCTAGAAGAATTTGGTCGGCGTTGCATTTCTACGAACATACAATATTACGATTTCTTAATGAAAGTTGTGGATAAGAATCGCTCTATGATCCACAAACTTCAACTTTGCTCTGACGGACCTTACAAGAAAGGTGAAACTCACTTTTATCAGTATAAAATATGTCTAGGGAAATTACATACAATTTACTCTCGTTTTTTGGTCTTTAAAATATACAGAACATTTGGAACACGCTCATTGCTTAGTATCCATGTTTCTATCCAGTAGTAGCATACCACTCTGCGCATCGGTAGAAGACTATAAACATAGACACCATATGGGGTGAGTTTTAGTTCATATTTTATTTCATTGCACCTTGCCATATTTAGCGGCAGCGTTATCTTTAGCACACAATAATTATCTGTCTACATAAATCATTAACTGACATCTTTTTACGATTTATAACAGCGCCAAAGAATCTGAGTGCATACTTAACGCCGTTGGGAAGCACTGTGGTAGGCGAACAGAAATGTTTTTCGACCTATACATACTTAAAAATCCAGGCCGTATATATTGTAAGTATTAATAATTATTGCCACAAATAAAATAAAATATTATCGTTCAAATATAATAATATAATAATTCGTAATAATTTACGTTGTTAAATCATTATGTACATACCTATGTTCCACATTGATTTTTTATTAAGTACTACCTACTACTTGTGCTTCTTTTTATAATTCATAAGATCGTAAATCTAGGTCTCAAGACAATGAGATATGAAGTGAAAAATAAATATAGTAGTAGCAAATTTAAATATCATACTTATAAGTTATAATGTAATGATTCAATATTTTTACGGATTGATGACCTACGATTATCCATTTGAATATCCGATTGGATATCACATTTTACCGGTTTAATTTATCTGTAGTTAGATAATAACTCGCTCTTTACAAAATCTCTTCTGATCAAATACTTATTAATAGTAGAATTTTTAATGTTTCAGGATAAAACAAATAAACAACTAGTGTCCGAGTTAACATTTCAATTAGACCAGACGAAAGGATTTATAGAAAACTCCAACTCAAAATATACATTACTTACTCATATAATAATTTGTTTTCATATTATCATATTATTAATATTTTATAAAATATTTTTTTTTATATATATATACATAAATATGTGTTTAATAATATATTTACTTAGTACTTGCATTGTAGTTAAATAAATAATAATAAATATTTTGAGTGTTTTTAATAAGATAAACATAATCTAATGGTGAGTGATGTTCGGGGTACGACAGCGGCTGGCGGCGGCTAAATGGTAATGTGTGGTCGTCCAAACGTCCCCTTCCATGTCGCTGTTTTGTGCCGCCACACCGTGCCACAGTGTTCATACCAAACCGATATCGAGTACACGGAAAATTTAATACTTCAAATAACTAACCATTGATTTTATAATATACTATTATTAAAATATAGTTTATAAGAAAATCAACGCTTAAACTAATTAATTACATTTTTGAACTTTTCTTATTGCATAGCTTATCTGTATACAAATTACTCGCGTTTAAAAAAAAATTATGGAAATCAATCCAGTAGAACCTTATATATAAATGTCATAAAAATTGCCTCTCCATTTTATAATATAATAGTTATCGAGCGTCACGCAAAAAAGATAATGTTCGAAAATGTTCACTGCCCGAGTTGAAAGATTTGAACGCCGTATAAGATATTTTCACGTCAATAAAAATACTATTATACTTTTTATAAAACAGTGCTCCCAACTTCTTTGTGAAAGTAATGCTTATAATAAAGGATAAACATCATACCTATATGTTATTAAGTTCAAAATGTTCACGCAAAAAGGGCGGCGAAAATTTTAAGTCGGCTGAGACTTCACGGTCGAGAGTGATAGGAATTGTTGTATGGTACTGCTGTATTCGTCGTATAAACTTTTGTAACCATTATAAATAATTTTTGCGATTTACCGATAGTATTTAATCTTAAATAATATAACCAACACGATACACATTATATTTTATTTTTATATGAAATTAATAATCGCGTATATCCATACGCGATGTAGAATTCCAAGTTATTTCCAAGTTAATTCCATGTTAGAATTCCAAGAGAATTCCAATTCATCCAAGAATAAAATTATTTCGTGTATTGATCCGGAAATGGTTGTTGGCTCTGTTATACCTAGACCATTCAGGCAATATCTAAACAATGGGTAATCGAATAATAAAATACGTTTGATTATGATGACAAAATATATTTTAGTATGGGCGACATAGAAAAAATAAAAGTGCAGCGTATTTGGATGCGATATTTAGTTTAAGTACACGGACTTAGACAACGTGTTTCATCTATAAATTATTCAATCTAGCTATTTGTTTATATTCTACAACTACAGAATTTACTGAATTAACATCGTTTTGCTATTTTATAATAATACTATAATAATGCCATTCCGATATTATACAAATTAATGAAATATAAGACTATAGTAATAGGATCAAACTATGAGTGTAATATTAATTTAATATTAATAAATAATAAAATATAATCCTTACACAATTGTACAAGTAGAGTGTATCAACTTCGCAATATAAAACGAACAAATGTTTCGCAAATATTTTTAAAGTATTTGGGTGGTCTCTAATCGAATGATGTCAGTATTCATTCTTTGGCATTTTAAACCGCTTTAGTTAAGAATATTGTCATGTAAAATAATAGTGATTTATGTTAAGGTCTCTTGTAGTTAAATATTATGTTATATCTATTATATAGTGTTCATTGTGATCATAATGTACATAATAAACCATGTTAACGGTGTTTACGAATAAATTCACTACTTACTTCACGTATTCATTTTAATGATGATTCTGATTTAATGCAATAAAATATTTTAATAGTTATTAATTATAAGTCAAAAAATGTTATTTTATCTAAATTTATCAATGAAGTTTTAAAATAAAATTTCAAACAAAAGAGATTATGGTTGCCTTTAAAAAAAATATAAATAAATATATTGATTCTTCCGCTACCCTATATTATACTATATATAATTTAGAATATATGGTAGTTTTTTCACCATATGTTTCCCATACCTCATCAAAAATAAAATGTATGTTTTTATTCTCAGGGATCGTAGGCCCTTCCATTTAGGGTCGTCCATTATATTACAATACGGTGCAGCTGCAACCATGATTACATCGGTTTCCCCAACCTATTTAGTACCCATAACTATAAATATAAGCACACCAGATCAAATCTTTATAACCAAAATTCAGTCGAACCTCAGATGCCAAACAAGTCCTGCGTATCCTAGTGCTCCTCGTCTTCCGCTGCATCATTTAATTTACTGAAAATTATTTTAAATCGAATTTGCAACGCGCAAAATTATCGGTAAGATATATTTTAATCCTTATATTTCATAGAGAATACGTATTTTTACCAGTTATTGTGATTTAAAATACTAAATGCTATTTATCATCTTAATTAATAATATTAAAAATTACTATCAACTTGAATTAAAATTAAAATCATATATCTATATAATACTTTTATGTTTAAAAAATAAAATAAAATAATTATTCCATTAAAAAATTATTCCTAAATATGTTTTAATGTTTTAATAAAAAAATTATACATAATAATTTTTAATTTTTATATTTACATCCGGGCTTTAATAAAATAAAAAAAATATGTAAATTACATTTTTTTTCTGTAATAATTGAATTGAGGTTTTCATAATATTACTAAGTAATTCGAATACATATTTACTTGTGTCATGAAAAAATAGGTACCTATTTAGATCTTTATTAGCCCATGGGGTTGAAAAATATATCAAATTATATTGTTTTAGTTAATAGTTAAAATATTAATATATAAGCACTTTAACTACAGCACATTCAATATTATAACTCTATTATATGGATAGTATTTTAATATTAAAAATATATAATAAATTTCAAAATATTGATGTGTAAAATTCTTATAATATGAGATAGATAGATAGATTAGACTCGTAGATAGTTAACATCTTACAGATACATCTCTACATATAAATTTGATTTTAATTGTTCTGTTAGAATTTAATAAAAAAAAAAAAATCAAATATTTAAAATCATCACTGATTAAGTGTTTTAATAAAATTATGTAAGTTATAACCTATAAGCAAATTTAAATAATATAATTTAATGTATCGTACCATGAATAAAAATGATTATTTTTAATATTTTTTTTTTGTTTTTTATTATAAAATTATGTATTTTAATTTTTATGTACTAAAAATGTGTAATTTATAATCATATTATTTTTAGCTCTCGAAACATAATTTATTTTAGTTAAAAACATTTAACTTTTCATTTTAAGATAATATTTATGAAATTATAAAATCTAAAGTTTTGATTCTAAGAGTTTTAATTTAAACATTAAATCGTGAATAGTACAACATCTCAAAAAATTACAAAATACGACATATGTTATTTTCTAATTAAAAAGTGTTTTGTCATTCCTCCCTATAATGATTCAATTTAACAATGAACAGTTTGAACAAACGTTAAGTTTATTTTTCATAATTACTTGCTTAAATTACACACAGGAATTCGTTGATATACTTTGAACAAAATTTTTATTTTACTATCGAATACCAGGACACAGAAGTGATATTGTTTTTTCGGTGGAAATCGTGATTAGAATAATCGTCATATTTTGATAAGTTTTATACATTGTACATGATAAAGGAAAATATTTATCTACTTCCTATAAGTATCGAATATCCGTCTCGTATCATACTATAAAATGGTAATATTTTCAACGCCGTGACTAATTTTCTGGTAGTCCTAGCCGCAAAATTCGTATAAATAAAATTATTATGCTAAAAAGTGTCTCAGAGTCCAATTAGTCTCTTGGCAGTCGTCTTCATTGCATATCGAAGATTCATCGTGCTTTCTTACTGTTATTTATTTTTTTAATTTTATAGCATCTTACATATTGACACTGCTATCAAACTAGGTAAGACAAAATATATAATTATTATATAACTATTATAATTTATTTTTTTAATACTGATTTTAAATTCTTATTTATCGTCTTCATAACTGTATACCTATATCCAAACTACTAAACCTAATAAAATAATATAATAACAAGCTGTAACAACACCAAAATTCTCTTTTATTCCATTTATCCTCACCCAAATCACCAATCAACTCTTCTCGTCATCTTAAAAAACATGGGTGTCGAGATTAATTAAACGAAACTAAACACATACATTTTTGCAGATAAACTTATTAATTATTAAGGGTTCTATCACCGGAAAGCCTTCCTCATCATACCATTTTGTCATTTACGAAAATTATTCAGTATAGATTTTTTTTCTCATTTGTTCATCGTGCTTAGTTAAATACAGACAAATACAATGTAAATTTTTTGAAAAAATAAATAGTATACATTGATTAATGTAAATGGTAGTAATTCTATCATTCATGCGATTGCATAAGTAGGTAATTTCAATGAGATACTCGTGATATTAAAAGTAATTTTGTTATGAATTATATTATATTAACGAGTACATATTTAATATTTAACCGAGATGTTTTTGTCTTTCTTTATAATATCTTTAATCTATAATGACTACATTTTTTTAACTTTCTATTTGTTGATAATGTTACTACTTTTGTAGTTAAAACCACAGAAAAAGATTTAAAGTAAAATACCTTATAACTGGTAAGTAACTTACAGGTCAAATTGTTCATTTTTGCGCGTAAAATTATTTAGGGATACATATACTTAATACTTCTCGGTCTTGTTTTTTCACTATCCTTCGACTAAAGATATATCCGATTTTTATAATTGTATTTTAGATATCGTCATTTATCATCAGTTATTTTTAATACTTGTAATACCAATCAGTGTTCGGAACGTTCACTTAAAATTGAACTCGTTCATGTTCATGTTCAATTTTTTAAAAAGTAAACATGTTCACGTTTAGTTCTATGAAAAAATAAAGCGTTTATTTGGGCGTTCATTTAAATTTTTTTATTTTATATTTATGAAATATCTACTTGCATTCTGTATAAATGGAATCCTAACAAAATGTATTAGGTATATTTTACTTTATGTTTTAAACTTATACTTGAACATATTATAATCAATATTTATTACTAATACATATATTTTAAAAATTTTAAATAAACTTGAATGCCTCAAAAATCGTTAAAATTCATAAAAAATATAAATGTCGTTTGCATTCACATTTTATTTGAAAAAAGCGAGAAACGTTCACATGTCACTATCAAAATATGAATGTGAACGCATGAACGTGCGTTCACGAAAGACGTTCTTTCCAAACACTGATACCAATTACGTAATAAAATGTTCTAAAATAAATCAAATTTTTAGTTCCTTTTAGTTTATAAGTCATAAGAATCATGTTTTGTAAGTATGCTGGTTTACTTAGTTTCAATATTTAACTTGTTACGTTTAAAGTAAAATTATATTTTATGTGAATAGACCTTCTAATTAAAATAAAATAATGACAATAGAAATATTTTGTTACGAAGTTTAAAGTTTAAGTTTAATAACGATACCTATTACATTAAAAATATTAATTATAAAGCAGTAATATTTTAAACGAGAAAAAGTGTCCAAATTAATTAAGTATTATTATTATTACATTAAATATTTGAAACCAAATGTAAATTACGTAAGGACATTTATTTTTAATTTTTACTTGAGTTTTGTTATATTTTGACTTTTCTTTATCTCTAGGATATATACATTTCTAAATAGATTCAGAAGTAAAATAGTTTGAAAAAAATATAACATAAAAATAATTAACATTTAAAATATATTAACTAGGTGATTCCCCTATGCTTTCTACGGCATGGTTTATTTTAGCTTAAACTCTGATAAAATATCAGTTGTTAATTACTTATATTTAAGTTGGTATTAAATTTAATGTTCATAAATAATTTACAGATATGTCGGCGTACTTGTTCATTACGATTTTCATAATCGGTGAGTATTGTATAATATATTATTATATTTATATTATTTTTTATTTACCTACATTATTTTTATTGAATTAAGGTATATTGTGTTATTATTTATTTAAAATCAAATATTTAATATCTACTTGTTATATAAATAGCAACTTTTTTCTCTAGCAAAAAAAAAACCTACATCAAACCATGTATCGAATATTTTAACTTTTTGTACTAAGTCTAAAACACTAAAATATTTAAAATATAAAATTCAATATACGCTGAGAACATTCAAAATAATGATTTTGAATGTTGGTGATCGCATATAATAATATTGTTAATGTGGTTAATGATCGAACATGACTACAAAACGAAATTTTTCTATTTAATATCAATTCGTTTTACAACCCAATAATAATATAAATATTACACTTATAAAAATATTAATCAAATTCCTGACTTCAATTTTAATTTTATATATTTTTTAAATATCCGTGTCAGAAATAATGCAATATCAACAGAATGATTAGATAAGATTAAATTATTAAATTGTGAATCATGTTCATTGATTTGAAACAAAAATTTAATGAATGAAGTAAGATTATTCATAATTGACAAGAACTGAACGTATTTTAATACCATGTTAGATTAATTGCAGATTTACATCGTATTCGGAGAATATAAAACCTATCGTGTTTGGTTTTTGGAACTTGTTTTTCGAATAAAAAAAAAAAACTGTTAGGAAAAATGATGTATTTATATTTATTGTTGATATCACAGTAGTAAATTAATATTTAATATTAATATTATTAATAATTATTATATAATTATAAATATTAATATTTTTTCTGTTGACAGGGAACTTTTTGATCCCAATCGAATCAGCTATACTAGACCAAATCGACAGCAATGAAATTCCTACAACGATTAAAGATGAATCTGATAGTTTAGACACTTTCTGTTCCACTTTTCCTCCAACTAATTGTTTCGAAAGTGAAAAACCAGATGAATTGAAAAATGACGTGGAATTATTCCAAGAACAATTTTGTCTAAAGTAAGTAACTGTATTATTTTAAATAATATTCGTATTAATAAAAACGAGATACTAATAACTGTCTTGACTACATTGATTAAAAATCGACCAAAATTATATTTTAAATCCCAGTATGATGCATTGCTGATATATTGATGTAATGATTATTATTCCAATTTACCATGATAACACTACAGTTGACTTTTATAATCTCCTTTATTTTATTATCAATTTAAAATTTATATTTTTGTATGTTGTACTTGGTATATTTAAATTAATCGATTATAAGACCGAAGAAAAACTATAAATATTTTAAATACTTTTTATAAGAAAGAATGTTTAATTCTGATGTTTTTTTACGACCATGATAAAAGTTTTCCTAAAACAATCAAAAATTAATTTTGATAATAATTCAGAAATAATTAGGTTCTAATCTTAGAATTTCTAATTATTAGAAGATCTGTTAAGTAATGTTTTGTTCTGTCTACTTCAGCCGTAGATCTTTCCGTTGCATTGAAGAGTTCGCCCGCCGTTGTTTACCGTCAATCACACATTACTATACTGTAATATCCAATGTTTTATATAGAAGTCATAAGATTCTCAAGTTGAGTCTATGTACCAATGGTCCTTACACAGACGGTAGGTTTAAAATTATTTTCATCATTATACCATAAATGTGCGATATGCATCGATCAGTAATTCCGGTCGATTTGCTGTAACTAGTAATTTATTTATTTTCTATTTTTCAATTTTTTTTTCTCCTGTCATTACAATACGAAGAGGAATTGAAGCACGCGGACTGTTTACGTTTCGGAAAGATGTTGTACAACGGTAAGTGCCCGGAAAAATTCGAAGATGGCAGTAACAACGTGACTTCAGTCCAGTGAGTATTGGTACAATATTTCATGTTGACACACATTTTTCCAAAGTAGTCATTCGCATACAATTGTCACCGATCGATACTGATATTATTGACAGTCAAATGTTTATCGTCTTACAGTGAAACATTAGAAAGATACGTGCATTGTGTCAATAACATCGCTGCGATGGCGTGCGGTATGGAGACCGGAATATTTCTCTCGGATTATACGCACGCATTCAACATACCATTGGTTAGTATTGATAACAATCAGGTACACCACGTGCCGTTAAAATGACCATATTTTATCACGGACACGTTAATATCCCGTGTTTTATCAATGTAATCCGTAGTACAGCATAAATGTTTTTTTCCAATTTCTAAAATGAGTTTCTTTTTTTACGAAAAATGTAAAAAATAGAAACAAATATTATTTAAGCATGCAGCACAGTGTTTACTGTAGTTTACATTAACCACATTAATCTATCGTTTTTACATGTACCACCACGGTGATGAAACCAACTATTACGTACCTTCTTACGTGTATTTTGAATATGAATGGAAATCATCAAAAAATAAATCTAGTATTTTTAAGGAACACTGGCAGGTTTCTTAAAAATTATTTTCTACCAATAACAACAAATTATAATCTATGGATTAGAACTTCAAATTCCCACTGAATATCCATTTAGTTGACTTGGAGACAGATTTACACGCAATGAATCAAAATGCGTTAATTAATTCATGTTATATTTAATCGTATTCATAAATACAATCTGGTCATATAAAGAACCTGGTTTAAATATCCCTGAAGAAAAAATTTAAATTTTGAAGATCATCTACTACTTTATTATATAACTGTAATATTTAATACTTAATACCATGTAATATTGATAACCCATCTTTGATGGGGTTTTATCGTTTCAGGAAAAATCCAACCTTAAGCCACTGCCCGTGATTAGATTATAATTTGGCTGAATAAAGAATTTGAAGTTCGTCGCTATCATAAGGACATTTTTTTTTTTTTATAAAATAATCATTTTAATTCATTATATTATTTTTAACAATTTTTAAGAATTTCGTACATTATATTTTTACTTACATAATATTATTTTTTTAATAAATTAATAATTAATTAATAATAATTAATAATTAATTAATAATAATTAATAATTAAT
>NW_020273593.1:0-65072 GCF_003268045.1 Sipha flava | reverse complement strand
TTAATTAATAATAATTAATAATTAATTAATAATAATTAATAATTAATAAATAAACACATTTTTTGAGTGTTCTCTATTCATTTTAATAATAGTATTGCATTTTTCATTTATTAAATTTGTGTTAAGATTGCAATTAATGCCTCTAATTTCACAAATTTACATATTCAGGTAATATTAAACCGGATTTAAAGGCCAAGAAGAGTGGATTGAGTGGAATGTAGTCTAAGAGCCTCCATAATTTAGATAACTTTTAAATACTAAAAAAATGTGTAAATTACATGATTTATACAATATAAAACAATATTCAATGTTATAGTGTTGATGGGAAATATTTCTTTTGTGGCTACTGCATACCTAATTCCGGTTTTGGAGTGATACATTTAAGTAACAACAATTAAAGTATTAAATGCACTTTTATTCTATACATTATACATTATATTGTATATTATAGCATGGGGCATAATATACGTTATAATATAAATATATGAATCAATGAAATATCAATACCGATAAATAAATATAATATTTAATCATATTAGATTGCTGGAAAAAAAACTAAATTGTAAATAGATTAATCATCAGTCTAATTCAGCGGTTCTCAAACTTTTTTTTTCGCGTACCACATGTGTATATTATCAGTCACGTACCATTAATTATTAAAAATAGAATCATACAAACTTCACATAGTTAAATATAATTATTTTAAATAAAAAGGCAGTAAAATACTAAAATAAAATTATTATTTATATATTACTACGAATTTATTAGTGTTTTAAATTAATATATGAGTTAAATATTGAATTTTTAATATCCGTTCTACCACCATGCGGCCTTTCGCGTACCACCATGTAGTCTTTTGCGTACCATTAGTGGTACGCGTACCACAGTTTGAAAACCACTGGTCTAATTGATTCTGGTTTTAAGTTACTATTAATTTTACAATTTTAAAGTATTATTTGTTAATTTATTTACATAATAAAATATTCTGATAAATTACTAAAAATAAATTTAAATGTTATTGTTTATTCTCATATAATTATTTACAACAATTAATTTAGTACAAATAAACATATATATATATATATATATATATATATATGTATGAATTTAATACATATAAATAAGCAAAACAAAATTTTCTCATTATACCATTTTATTACATCCTAGATCTACTACAGTTAATTGTTGGACTCTTGTTATAATTTGGATATTTTATACTGTTATAATTTTGTAGAAGCCTGTCATTAATTTTTTCTCGGCTATTAGGACTTGTAAAATACTATTTTATATAAAATATATAAATAAATAAGCGCATATTTATGAACTAATGAGTATATAAGACTTTGGTTCTGAAAATCATGAATAATGTTTAGAGATGATCATTTAATATAAGTTTAATACTATTAAATTAGAAAATAATACACAAGTCAAGTATCCGAAATTTTTAATCAAGTTAATTTTATCAAATTACAAGTTCTTAAATAATAGACTAATTTAATTCAAAATACCATCGTTAAAATACATAAAGTTAAAAATACTCGTAATATAGCTAAAAATAGTTTATATTTTATTGTTGTTCAGATGATTATAAAGTAAACTTTGGATTATAAGAACATTTTTGTATTTTTTTTTTTTTTTTTATTTTGTTATTACTTATCTCTTAATAATATTTTTAATACTTTCATTAGTTGTTAAATATAAACTTGTTATGATTTCGCACTTATTTTCGCCTAAAATGTGTATTAGTACTACACAACATACATTGTAGAATAGTGTAGAATAAATTAAGCCATCGATTAGCTGGAATCTTAGACCCCCCCAAATATTTTAATAGCCCCCAAAATCTAAACTTTGTAAGAAATGTTATTCGTTGTTTTTATGATTATCTGTTCGTTTTTTTGAAAATTGTAAAATAAGTAATAATAAAAAACCATTTACAATACCATTAACAATACCAATTACATAGTTTAGCTACATGCTAAAGAAGTTTCAGTGTAATGAAAAAAATAAAAACTTGGCTAAGGACATCGTTGGTTCAATATAGGTTCAGCGATCTTTCAGTAGTATATATTAAAAAGATATATCGAAAAATATAAAAAGCGATGATATGACGTTATTTAGTGTTTTTTTTTTTTTTTTTAATACAATTTAAACATATCTATATTTTTAATGGTAATAAGTTTTACTTGTAAATGGGAAGGGGGTGTGGGGGCGAAGCCCCTGCGGGTTATTTTACATTGAATTATTATAACCCCCCCCCCAAAATTTAACCAAATGTCCACCTATGTGTATGACCTATCATCATCAGATATGAGTAAACACCATATACAGTGAAACCTCGGTATCTCGAAGTTTCTGTAGGTCGAATTTTTTTTTCAGTCCTGATCATTCAGTATTGGACTTACGTACTCAGTTATTTCCTTATATCGAATTTCCATATGCCGAATATTTCTATAAGTCGAAGTCATTATCCGGTACCTACCACTTATTATGATTCACTAACTCGAATATATTACAGATTAGATAACGTATAAAATGCCCAGACTATTAAATATAAGATTAAATGACAAAGCTTATACAAATAACGTTGTATGTAATAATTTTTGGATATTGATTCTACTTTGAGCACATCAGAAAGTTTAACCGATGCGGAAATTTTTAAAACATCTGATTTTCTCAGTGAGCCAGAGACAGATTCTGTCGATGAAGCAATCGACGAGGAAGAAATTGCTGTTGTTAAATCTTTCATACGTGGTGTCCAAGCACCACGAATCTTCGAAGTTCATGTATATAGTTTTATATACATGAACTTCGAAGATACGTTCAACAACAGTCAGGAGTTTCTGACAATATATTTTCTGCACTTAATATTTTAGGTAGTTTTATTGAAAATACTTCTAATACTAAACAAAAAACAAACAAAAATGTCAGATTTTCTACTTTCATAGAAAATAATGTATACTTATCCAAATGATGAATACTAATACATAATATGTATTCAAAGTATAAATACATTCTATATTATAAATACACATTTTTCCCAATAATTTAACATTTTTATTTCAAATTTTATTTATGTTTTAAATTCCCTCTCTAACTCGAAGTTTCGATATGTCGAATTTTTTTTTTGGTTCCTTACGACTTCGAGATACCGAGGTTTCACTGTATTTATTATTTAAAATTAATTATTTTTATATTACTATATATTTTTAAATTATTTTTCCCGATGAAAATCAGTAATTAGTAATCACATTAATAATATTGTTGGACAATAAACAAAACGGTAGATTTATAAACAGCTGAGAAAAATCACCGGATTCAATTCGGTTTCCTTTAGAAAATTTAGAAATAAAAGTTAGGTTAAAAGATTTTGTTTTTACTATTTTTGTTTTATGTACATTTAACTTAACACACAATCTATTTAAAAATAACGTTTGTATATAATAATAATATGTGTGTTTTAAAATGTGTGTATTTAATTATATTATTCACAATTATAAATAATAAATAAAGGTAGGTCTTGTATTATCGAAAAATTATGTAATATAAATGAACCCCATTTTTTTTTCAGTGCCGTTTCGGAAAAAATTGCCTGGAAGAAACACTGGTCACGACATAGATCTTATAATATTTCATTATAATATATATTTTAATTCGATTATTCAGTTAATTATTGTACGCATTCTAGTATTAACAATTGTGGACACACTCATTGTGAAATGGCTCCTTGACTGAAATGTTAGCTTATCGCTGTGCTGTAATTACAGTGATAGTAATTGTGCTATAACTTTTTGATTTTCATGTTTTTAAATTATTAAGAAAACTAATAGGAAATTCGTGAAATTTTCTCCTTCAAAGTACCAGATAAATAAAATTTTCTATCAGAAACATTTACCTTCCATGGTTTTAAGGACGGAAACATTTCTTCTAATCGAAAATGTATAAGAAAACACACATCGTGGTAAAACCAATACATTTCTGATTTCATTAGAAATCTAAAATTGAAATAGTTGGATCAGTTTTGTCTAAATATTATTTTTTAATACACACATAGCGATTATTATGACAAAAATATTAGAGGTATAAGTTATTGTTAAGGCCAATAAAGCAACGTTCTAAGTCGTCGTCGTTATTGTGCCAAATTCACGGTCATCGACTGCCGGTCTGTCATCACGCATAAACACGCATGGACATATAATTATCATTATTATTATCAATTATTATATAAGATGTTAATTTTATTCACGAAATCGGCGCCGCCGTCAAATTACGTGATCTCTTAATTTTATTATATTCGATTATTAAATACTCATTTGGTGACATTCTTACTTTACATTTCGTCTGTAACTTGCATAACAACGCGTCGTGACCAAATCAATTTTTTAACTTTAAAAATCATTTTTTATAATAATTATAAAAATAAAAATACAATAATAATTATTGTAATCCGGTGTTGCGGACATACATGAATGTAGGTCCTTACGACTCTTACAGTACGGGCGGGTCCACATAAATTATAAATATTAGAGAGTAATATAATATTCGCAATAATAGAAAAGAACTATTAGTTTAAAACAGAGAGTAAAGCAATATTACGACTCATACGACATGGACGGGACCATGTAGATCGTAATGGTAGATATCAAGAAAATAATTATTATTAACACAATATTCGCATTCATAAAAATAGAAATGAATTTTAATTAAAAGTCAGAGGGTAAACCAGTACATATATTATATGCGAATCGCATGGTTATATGTAGAATTTTAATTGGAAAAAGTCGTGACAATTATCATGCGAATAAGAACTAAATAAGTGCGAATAAGGTCATCTAGGTAATAATTAGCGGGCTAGAGAAAAATTAATTAATATAGTTGAAAACAACTATCGCCCAGCGCGGTACGTTTGATCTTCGCCAAACCTAAGTATATAAGGGGGTTGGGAATAGACCAATATTCAGATGTGGTTTACATGTACAGTCGCAAGCACCTTCACGCCACATTATTTCGTAAATTAATGTTTTGTACTTAGGAAAATTATTAAATAAACAGGTAAAATTTCAATTGAGTGTTTTATTGAAGTCTATCCTTTAAAAACTGAACCATCATATACGATTGAGCGACGGCACGCAACACCGGCTCGAATAGCCAGGTGGATTAAATTATTATACAAGCTGAACTACTCGACTTCGCACGGAACAGTCTTGGTTGGGACGTAGTTTTTAATGGATTATTATCTCACATTATATAAACCCTAGTTTAGAGTTACTATTATTTATTAAAACAAATGGAACGAAATTTCAAATAAAACGATGTGGAAGTTTTAGTTTTACGCTGAATTAATCGGTTTTCCATCATGGAACCATCTTGCCGGTGTCAACATTTTTTAAAATCCTTTCTTATTGCTCGTCTAAAGTTAGAGACCACTATGTTAAATTCAAATTCAATCATCTTGTACTTTTTTAGATGTAGCGATGATCAAAAAGTGAGTGGTATTTGAATTTTTTACATTAATAAGTACATTATTATTTATTTATAACTGAATAATTCGGCATTGGCTGGTAAGGAAATTGTCAGTGAAGGTCTTCACAAACTGTTTGAAACACTACTTCATGTCCTTTCTTCCAATTTATTAGCCTTCCACTACTAGCTTAAAAATGGGTGTGTCCTGATTGATTTTCGTTTGTTTTTTCAAGTAAAATTGTTTCACTTACTGGCATATTTTTATCTCGACACTGTAAAATCATTTTAATAAGCATTCGGCTATGTTTAAATTATGAGTAATCCTTATTTTTTCAATTCCATTTTCCCATTTTTGAACATTAAAATTTATCTTTTTGTTTAATAGTTGACTACTATTTATCAGGTGGCGAGCTGAATTGTGTTGTAATTTTACATTTGTTTGCGATCACCTTTTTTTAACTAATGATATAAAAACGAACTTTTCCGCAGTTGTAAGGTTATTTAATTTCCTTTTATTACGATTTGTATATTCTATTTTACAATGTGGCCGATTTGACTGCAATTTTGATTTACAATCCACGGTGATAAAATATTCCTTTTTAAAATCCATTATTTTCCTGAAATGAACTCAACAATTGGCGATCATACATGTCTTAACGCCGAAAGTATAATGTCTTACAGATAATGAAATAAAGCTGATATTGTATAATATTGTGGAGATATTTTACAAGTTTGAATTATCCACATTATTTTGATAAATCATTTCTAAATATCGAGTGTGCACGATGTGTACCATTTTGAGTTAGGTTAGTTGAGTTTTTTTCGTGTCCGTACCAAATTAATAAAATATTAATACTAAACTAGTATAATGCTGACGAACAAGGCAACATCGCTAGGCAATACCTTTTACATAAATGTATTTTGCAGTCGACGACCAGTCGATTGTTAGGCTCGCATACATTTCGATTAATTTCACTATAACGATTACATTTGTCATTGTATTTTAGACATTCTAGACTGCTTTAGTTTATTAAAAAAAACTCTTGTTAAATAACAGTTAATATTTGCAAATGGATTAGTTTGTATTTAGTGAGGTATTATATGATATATTTCGTTTGTGGAAAAGGGTTTTTTGTACCTGCCGCATACGTATGCCATGTAAATCAATTATAATTGCACTTATAATGATAAAATTCGGTTTTAATTTTAAGTTACATTATATAGGAAAATACATTTTACGATTTATTCCTTTTGTCACAATCTATTATAATTTAAAAATTAAACCACAGTTTCAACACGAGTGCAGTTATGTCAAGGAAAATGTCTATATCATATACTTCTATCGAATTATTAAATACATTTTATTAATACGTTTTAAGTAGTGAGTGGTCAATAAATATAAAACAACTATCGAGATTAATGTTAAAAAATAATTTTATCGAAAATATAGTATATTTAATAATTACTTAGCGAAATTCCATCTCAAAACTCCAAAAATACGCTCTGTTCCTCAAGGTTCCACGAAACTCAAGTGATTTTTTGAAAATATTAAAATAAATTAATATGAAAAATCTAAATTATGAATAGAGGTGGCTAGAGAAAAATATTCGTGTTAACTGGACCTATTTAAAAAATATTATTATATTTTAGTATTACATAATATTCAATAATGGTAGGAAATGTACAATTAATAATAATATATACCTATAGTGTTATTTATATAATGCAAGAAAAGTCGAAAACCGTTAAAGTTGATTGCGAAAAATTAATACGTGGCACGGGCCCACGTAATTAAGAAAGATAAAATTATAATTTAGTTTCAACAATATGTACGAACCAAATAAGAATCATTAAAATTTCTGAATTAAGCTTATATATACAGTTTTAAATGTTATTGTTTTGTGAATGTTCCCAAAAGTCAATAACTCAACAATAATTAACAATAACGTACCTAGTTGAAAAATAAAAGTTATTTCTGTAATTCAATGTTATATAAGCTAATGAACACATATTTTGTAGTTATTTGAAATGCATTTGTTTATTGCATTTCAAACATCTGCATAGGTCAAAATGTTAGGTTAAGTCTAACTTTTTTCATGAATTTTTACAAAATCAAATAAACCGTCACCAACAAAACTTAATTTGCCTGAGACATAATAAATTTCATAAAGATGCTTCAAGATCTATATACTTTTTAATATTTTTACTGATCACACACGATGAAAAATACTCTTAAAAATTTCATTTTAACTATAAATGTTTATTTAAAAAAAAAAAAATTGTATTTACGAAATACAATTAGAATCTTTATTCTGTAAAGAAAATATGTCAATCATTATTATTATTTATTTACCTTTTGATGATAATTTATCAGTTTAAAAGTGAAACGAAGAATGCATTTTTTTGTGAGTCTTTGAACACGATTTCAACCAGAAAGAGTACTCCGATCATCACGATCATAGAACAAAAGTGGAGGTTTCGGTGTATAGTTGGTACTTTGAGGAAGGTAAATTTACTCATTTTCCAACAGTTTTTAATATTTACGAAAACTAATCGAAAAGTTATAAAAAAACAACAATATTTACAGAATACAGGTTTTCGAAAAAATTAAATTGTTGTTTTATCATAACCAGAATAATAACAATTACAGAACCTTGATATTTTTACATCACTGATATAATTTTCCAAAGATAATAAATATGTGTTTGAAAATGTCAAACTTTCGTAGTTTTTTTCATAAAATATAGATAAAATAATTTTGGCCAATTCTGGAAAAATAAACTTAAAAATGTAACGTTTCTCGTGCATATCTCTTACTAATAAATAAAAAAAAAAAATAGCATAATTTATAATGTTTGAAAATTAAATGTTGATAAAACTCAATAAAAATCACATAAATCCACTACATTTTTTTCGTTGAAAAAGCTAAAAAAAATTATATAATTAGAAGTACAATATTTTTATTTTATATTTTATGTATTCTATTGGCATTTTTTGATTTTTACCAAATTTTTAATTAAAATCGATTATTGCTTGCTAATACGGAAAGAACAAAATTGCATTATTAGTCGTTATGTATCGATATTAAAATTATATTTTGCACATTCGTAACTATTGGTGATTGAATCTGTTTGTCAATTGTTTATAGTCATAGAAGAACCTAGTTGATTTATATGAAGTATTAAATCATTTTCTAAACCATCCCACTAATTGAGCATTCATATCAGATTCGACTAAAATAAATTACTACATTTATTCACATTTTGATTTCAGTGTTCTCAGTTTTTGTTTAAAAAAAATAAATCTTTGTTATTTTTTCAAGACAACAATTTGAGATCAGGACAGACAAATATTCTAAAGATGAAGAGTGTACCAGTCGTGTCCAACCTTACTAGCAC
Organism: Sipha flava; assembly: GCF_003268045.1. Taxonomy (NCBI): domain Eukaryota; kingdom Metazoa; phylum Arthropoda; class Insecta; order Hemiptera; family Aphididae; genus Sipha; species Sipha flava. The sequence continues at coordinate 56,211 of NW_020273593.1, read as the reverse complement.
AGGAGTTGTAGGATACAATAGCAACAGCTATACCATTATGTTTCCGGCTTTACCAGCTTTAAAGACATTGGGCAACATAGGGATTAAGCGTCAGAGTGCAGTGTTTGAAAAACGGAGTATAGTTAGAACTTCAACTATAAATGAAGTAATTCATCATGCCATTTTAATAATAATTAATAAGTATCAGTACGATCAACATGGTTGCATGTCTTTGCTATTGTAATGTGACCGATACGTTATCATGATTTTAACCATGTAATCAGTTCAGGGTATTATATTTTATCGAACGTGTCTTCAATTTTAAGGTGGATAACATATCCTATCCACGTACTACCCCAAGTCCAAACGGTCACTGTCATCATCGCTTTATTCACCTATCCTTACGGGAAAAAAAACCAAACCATTATTTTGCCTAATCATTTTGCTGTCTTGACCAACGAAGGGGATAACGAGATTCGACAGCTCTAGTGATGTTGCCAATGTAATCAATGGATCTATTTTAAATCTAATTGTTGACCATCAACATGACAACATTAGGATTCCAAACATTAAAAACTTATCAACTTTCAAAAACACGTTGATACAAATCATCGATCTTAACAGGTTAAAGTGTAACTTATCGTCTTATTTTTTGATTGTTTGCTTTCAATGCACCTACGGAACACCTAATTGTCACTAGTGCTTGTTTTAGCACTTTTATGCCACCAACATATTGACCCTACAAGGTTACAATCAGAAATCTGCACCACTCAACTCTCATATCTGATATGTCTGATGACCTTTTGGAATTAGGTCACTCCTCCAAAAGAATTAATAATAATACTAATAATATTCTATTATCTTATAGCCTTATGAACGATAAAACGTTTTCGAAATTTATTTCAGATCTTTCGGTATTAATAAATCCCTTAATTTCCCTTCTCAAAGCTATTCTACACAAACAGTTTATTCCATAGCTCAAATTATGTTCTACCTTATTAATTTAAATAATCACGTCTTTAATCACTGAATATGTTATCTGTTACCAATCAGTTTTATTGGGTTTTCAATCCATATTAATTATCTCAATTTTATTTTATTAATATTATTTTATGATAATAATTAATGTATTTTAATGTTAAAATGCATACTTAGTTATCTTATTCATTTGATCTAATTGTTAAGCCTTAACAACTTTGTGCTGAAAGCTAAATAAAAAATAATAAAATTATAGAATGATAATTTTGATATTATAGGTCATCATTATTAGGATTTTAAATACAATTTTTCATTATGTCTAAATAGTTATGCTCTAGAAAGTTTTTGTGGATTTATATCTGGTGTAAAAATAAAATAAAAACTTAATTTTTATTATGTGAAATTTGTAGGTATTTACAATAACTGCCGAAAATCATAATTTGGATGAGTGTAAACAATACGAGGAAGAAAAATCTAAAGACGTATATAGAAAAATTGCTACAGAAACTAATGTGGAAATAGAGGTCAGCATATCAAAAAATATGAACTTGACTTTTCTCGTCAGGGGAAAAAAAGTTAACGTTGATCAAGCGAAAGATAAGATTATCGCTAGTTTCCAAACCCAAGTAAATTATTTGTAATTAAGTATATTTTTGTGCACAAATTATGAATTATGAATTATTATTTTTTTTTAATATTTTAATACTTAAATGTGCATATTAATATAAAATGTTTGACGAATCATTTGTTATTTTATAGTTTTTTGTACGTATAAAGAAATATAATAATATTTTTTTCTTTAGCAAATTACTCGTACTATTAATGTTGCTAAGGAACATCATGGTAAATTAATGGGTAAAAAAGGAGTGGTCCGAAAAAATATCGAAATACGCACCGGATCACGTATACATATACCAAGCATTAAAAATACGTCCGAGATTATAAATGTTACCGGAACAAGAAATAGTACGTCAAAAGCAATAAAAGTATGTATCAAAAATATGTTTTAACGAATCGAAATTTTTTTTAATTGTATGTATGAAGTAACCACTAAAACCATTCATTAAAATTTTAAAACCGTAGATATTATTTAAAACATATGGGTTATTCTAAATCTTAATTCATATATCACTCGGTCAGTGATTAGTGTACAGTCAAAACCACGATCACAACTAATTTGAAATATTGGGCAAATATAAATTACTTGTTACTAACATATTTATAAAAGTTGTAAGGATGAATTGTTGCACAGTTTTTTGATTTGAACTAGTAGCATATATTTTTTCATTTTTCCATTATTATCCAAGGAATATTTTGTCTTGTTTAATATGATGAATTTAAAAAATACTGATCGATGTATTTGTAAACTAATATTGTAATAATATTAATGTAAATAAAAATCGTAATAATATGATGGTTTTACCCTTTTTTCGATCTAAAATATATTTTTTGCGTCAAAAAAACTAATTGATAAAATGTAATATAATCAAATCTCTTATGAGAGGGACAGGAAAATACTATTAGTAAAAGGGTGGAACCTTTTTTTAAGGGTGGAAACTATTTTTAACGTAAAATATCAAAAATGATTTGATATTTTTTTCTTCATGTAAGCAATTAAATAATGAAACATATTATTTAAAAATCAACATAGTATAGCATTTATTAATTAGGTTATCCATATTGAACTTTTTAGAATATAAAATGAAAATTTTATTTATGAAAATAAAATTACTTAAGTATTTATTGATTTGCTTGGTGAGATTTTTGTTACACTTGATTCCAGTTAATTTATATTCGGTTTATAATTTATACATTTTAATGTAGTACAATGCACTACTCTAGTCATGGGTTGGTCGATTTCTATGTTCACATTTAATAAAATTAATTTCCAAAAAGAATGACTCGCATGAATAGGTTAGAGAAAAATTAACAAAATAGTTAATTTTGGCCGTACTATTTATTTTTAAAAATTAAATTAAAATTAAAACCTTAGTAAATATTCGAAAATGTCATGATCTCTAAACTAAAATGTAGATAAAATTATTGAAATTCAACAATAAGTCTGAAAATATACAACAACTTTCCATTATATATGTATCTTATTAGTTACTAAAAAATTAGCGTTATGTTAAAAAATAAATTTGTGAGCATTTTAACATTGAATGTTGACTAAACTCGATACCTATTCATTGAACATTCATTTTTAATACATTTGGTTTACGTTTTTACAGAATTTCTGTTGAGAATTTTTTTTTAAAAGAATTTACCTTGTCACAAAAAAAATTTACAAATCTTATGTATTAACGAAATTGGTTATTTCAACAAATGTCCAAAATGTAGTTTCATCGTGATTTTCTAATAATTTAAATTATTATTAGGAATTGGAGGAAATTATATTGAAGTTGAAAAATATAAGTGAAAAAGAAATTTTAATTGATCAACGTCATCATGGAGCTATGATCGGAGTTAAGGGTATAAAAGTTAAACAATTTCAAGAAACCTTTAATGTTAAAATTACATTTCCCAGTCTAGGTAATTAATAATGATAATATATTTGTTTTTTTGCATATTGTTTATTAATAAATAATATTTGGTTCGATATTTTAGATGAGGCTAAAAACAATTTAGTCAAAATACGAGGTCTGAAAGACGATGTAGATAAAGCGTTTCAATCAATATCTGAATTGGCTAAAGCATTGGATGAGTCTTTAAAATTTCCCAAACTTGGTGCTGGAAATAAAGTTGTGATTAATGCTAGCAAATCAAATGTTGCTTTTAAACGTCGATTATTATTATAAAAGATTAATATCGTCATGTTGACATACTGTTATGTAATATTCATTAAAATAATAATTATATAAAAAAATGATTTTTGTGCTTTTTATATAAAGATACCTATAATGGCTTTCAAAATTATTGCAAGCCCTAATTTTTAGTGTGCACTCCCGAAACCAAAATTCTGCGAACGTCTATGTTTTTATGTACTATTAACCAATATGCAGCCGAAGCAGCCATCGTAACTCTAGAAGAGTTTTTTCACAATGCTTCAACTGTTGTGATCACTAACCCCTAAAACATATACTGAACAGCTTACGGAATCCATTTCTACACCAATGACGACAACTCTTCGCTTATTTCTCAGGTTTATAGCAGTGATAAATTATAAATTATACGACTAGAGTCGAATGCAACAATTTTAAAAATAATAAAATAAATTAAATAACATAAAATCACGATCGAATAAACCAAAGGATAATTTAATATAAGAAATGCCACCATTATTTTTCGATTCTAAAATTACATATTAATGCATGCCATACGTGTTAGTATATGCAAAAAAAAAATATATATAGTATCACCAATCAATTCCTTGTTTCACTCATAATCTAAAATAAAATCAGTTTGTTAAAACCAGGGCTCGGAAGTTCTAGCAAATGCATATTTTTCTTGTTTCATCCTAGAACATCCGATGTAAAATACAAATATGTTTCAAACTACTCGGATATTATCAACTAATTTAAAGATTTGAAGGAATTGCATATTTATAGTTATGTTATAGAGCTGTTGAATCTTACACATTATAAAAACTACAAATTAAAATTGCAGGCAATCTTGACTAGAGCTCTTAAAACACGTGTCACGGAATTCACGTGTACACGTGAAATACATGTTTATCCAAAATATATATCCATTTTTACAATGGTAAAATTAGTAATTTTATGTTATACACTTGAAGTTTTAATAAAATATTAATAGTACAGTATTAAGTTAAGGATATACGTTTTTATTTTGGATTTTACACATGACACGTGACACGTGAATTCCGTGAATTCACGTGTATTAAGAGCTCTAATCTTGACACATGATAAATCAAAATCATAACTAAAAATAATACTAAAATATTTAATAGATCAAATAATTGTATTCAAATTTTATATTATATTCTATTATAGACAACGCGTCATCGGTTAAAATGTTTACTTAAATTTGTGGTATGTTTAAATTACACGAGGTTTTAAAATCAAAAGATTTTATCTATAAATTACAGTTTGCGAGCGCACATATATTATGTACAAAGTACACAAGAGTTGTCACTTGACTTTTTGGTTCGTATAATTATTAATATTTACTGTACACATACATCCTATTATTCACGATAATTTTATGCGATATATTATTTTTGGTGGATACCATATGAACCGAGAGAAAGAAACTAAGAACACTCATCGTGTTGGAAGAAGTACTTAAGGAAACATTCTATTTTCGTGTTTTTGTGCACTCGTAAACCAGCTTTATTGCCACTATCTAGATTAGGCGTTGAACGTTGTCCAAAAAACTGATCAAGGCTCGAGGCGGCAGCAAATCTAAATATGTTCCAGAGGAATTTCGGGATAATTTTAGACTATTGGTGTGCTTCCTGTCATGACATTTTGGCATTTTCGTTCAAACAAAAAAACAAAAAAGAAGAAATAAATCATGAAAAAGGCAAATAATTTATATTAGTATAAGTAATTATAACATTAAAAATATAATTATAATAATAATTAAAATATAATTTTTCATCATTTTCATAATCGATCGGTAAGTTAATAATCATTAAAACATTAGCTAATTAATTGCAATTTTATCTTATTTTTGTAACACAAATATGCATGTGTGTATAATATATTGTATGTAAGTTTGTAGTTAAATATATAAATATTTATATAAACAAAGTATTCATTCTTCATTGTGTTTACAGAACATTTTAGGAACTAGTGTAAAATATTTTCTAGCATGAAGTGCAACGTGGTCGTCATATAAGCTCTATAGTATAATATAATGCATTCTATGCAAAATAATACTACGATAGTAAGTACAACGCCGTTTACATAAAAATATATTTTTTTAATATATAGGTTTGATTTTTTTTTTTTTTAACATAAAGAAAAAAAATTGAAAACTGAAAGTAATTAAAAACCAACTTTTTTTTTTTGTTGGAAAATTAATGAATTAAAAATTATAATATTAAAATAAATATTTAAATTTGTATGCTTTCTAAAAATTGATCACTAGGTGGAAAAAATAATTAATGGTGTGAGATTGGAATCAATTTATCGGGACCACCGAGAGCGGGCAACGGTGCTTCAACAGTTAACACGCCATCTTTACTGAGGGACGATTTGATAGCCTCTGGATTGGTTCCTTTGGGAAGTAAAAATTCACGGTTATACTCTCTGTAAACTGATTTTGAATCCGATTTTTCCTCGTGTTTAGCATGTACCTAAACAGATAACAAATGAAAGGGAAAATGAATATAAATAATTTAATATTGATTATCCATAGGTAAATAGGTCCAACAAATAATAGTAATTATAATTTCTATTGTTTTTGCAGTATCTGATGTTTCTTAGATTTAGCTTTTGAAGTAATAGGTTATGCCTAAGTAATAGGTATGAACAAGGAAATGGGTAAAACTAAGTAGACATTTAACCATAATCAGACAAAACGATTACCTTGAAATTATAAATATCATACACAGATAAACCATAATTGTGTATAAAACTGAATATATAGTATAAAAAATGGAACCTACCTACTCTTATAAATAAAATATTTAAAACACAAAATAATATTTTTATTATAAAAATAATTGTTATTATTTACAATTACTTGAAAACAGACCAATAAAGTACCTATTCTGAAGATCTAGTTAAATTGGTCTAGTGATTTTAGGTTCAGATCACTAGAGCGTAATATAACCTAAGTACATATGTACAAAAATAACATTGCATTGTTCTTGGTTACAAATTACTTTTTACATAATAACATAGTGAGTTTAATCTAAATCAGATATTTTTATGGTGAGCTCCATCGTAGATGCATTGATTTTATAGTTTTACAGATTTTATTGAAATAGTTAACGATTCGTTATGCTTTATGAACTTATAAAATTAAAATTAGTAAACTCTTTAAGTTCAATTTAATAAAATTAAAATCAACAATTTTATATTTCGACATTTAAGAAAACGTTACAACGTTCTTTCAATTAATTAAAAAAAAAACCAAACTTACTTTTTACTTTACTTATTTTTTGTAAATGTTATATTTTTTTATAAAGGCTTATATCAGTATAAAACTAACTAAATAATCGATCCAACATCATCCTATTATGAAATTTTTTTTATTTTTTTAAATCAACCTAAAATTACTTTTTTAATGAATATAATATTAATAACTCGTATCCGACATGAACCATAGTATATTAAATATGTTTAAGTTATGTATTACTTGCATCTTGCACACGAGATGATTGTTACGAAGGCTCCTAACCATTTATGGAGTTTATCGAGTGTAGACAAGGTCGATTAAGGCGTGGGTCGTTTACAAGTGTGTCGTGGCGTGTGTTTTAATTTTTTTTTTTTTTTATTTGAATAAACGGGCACTCCTAGGCGAGAGAAAAAACAGGTGGACTATATGTAAATAAGTGATCTTTGGAAAATATTAAAATTAATAACAAAATAAAATATCTTCGATTTAGTGTGACAAATCTATTATTGAGTTTACAAGGTTTCGATACAACATACGTGTAATAAACATGTAGAACAATAATTCATTTATAAACGTATACATTTTTTTTTAGAAGCTTAATAAAATATTTAAACCATCAAGGTCGCACGCACCAACGTTTACATTTCTACAACATTAAATGTGTGAAGGTTGGCAAATCCGTGGTCAACTTGAGCAATTATTTCGATACTATTTACGTTCGACACCACCTTACATAGTTGTGGAAATTAATACCATTCACACAATGTAATTCGTTTCCGGCTTTTAAAGTAACTCTTCGCCATGTGCAAGCTTAACACAATTCTTTAAATAGTACATTGACTACGAGGCATTATAATACGCAAGAAATACTTAATAACAAAACTGGTTTCGAAATTATTTCGTTACACGTAAGAACTAGACGCATCCGGTGTTATTTTATTTTTATCGTACAACTATAATATGAGTAGGAAGACACTTCACTAACGATCGGTGGTAACTCTATGAAAAACCTTATGGTTTTTTTTTCTAATTCAATCTGAACTCATATACGTACCAACAATTTGTTGTCGACTGTCTTGACAACAATTTCCTCGGGTTCGTATTGACTGACGTCGAATCTAAGTTTTAACATTTTATTATCACCATCTTCTTGGATTAGAGGTGAGTTGATGTTTTCAACCCAACCACTGGGTGTGGCCCCAGTTGACAATCGACTTGGTGGTAATTCACTGTGATTTGAGGTGATAGTGTTTTGAGAGCTAAAAATAAATAGTAAAATCAAAATTACAATATAGAAATATTTAACTATTTTTGAATTCACATGCTTGAATGATAAAAGAAAGAATAAACAAGATGCTTAAAACTTAAATGTGTAGTTACAACGTGCGTATAACGTGTGTCAAAAAATAAAAGTAATAAATATAAAATAATTTATGAACAAATACAACCATAGATATTCTAAACAAAATAAAATTTGTAAATTTTGACCTTAGCGATTTTTTATACATTTTAATTAGATAAAAGAATTTGTCAGATAACCATCCTAGTCAAACAATATGGTTGATACAATACTATTAATTATGACGGAAAAAGAGTTTTTATAATAAATCACAATTTTAAAATCGAGGAAAATAAGAGTTAATATTCACTTTGCACAATTATTTTTACTAATCTCTAAATTAATTGAATACTATATAAGTAAGTTAGAAACTATGTTAAAGAATTTACATTAAACAGATAATTTTTTATCTTTATTAATAAATCAAATTTTTGTTAATAATGACATCCTAGTTCGAATTTTGGAATTTGAAGTTACAACAGGATATTAACAAATCAGATACAATAAGAACTGTAGGTGTATGACGAGTACCATAGACATTTTGGTTACAAAATGGCTTAAACAATTACTTGATGGTAATTTGCACTGCTGTTGTCATTTGTGAAACTATTAATTTAAAATTTAAATAATGTATCTACCCAACAAATTTTCTATTATTCAATTTGACATATACGAGGTCAAACTGTAGTATTTATACGGCTTCCATTATTATAGTTATGATCTGTATGTCAAAAATAATAAATATTCTTTTTGCAAAAAAATAAAAAAAAAAATAATAAGGAATGAAAGTGACCTTTCAACGGTGATAAGAACTTCGGCGTGTAAAAAATTAGGGTAATAACCCTGTACATTGAAGTACGTAAAAAAAATATATAAATATCTATAGATATTTAATTAATTAAATTAGTTAATAAAAGTTTAACTATAAAACACAGTAAAATAGTTGTAAGATTCTATAGTAATAATTAAACATACAAAATTAAAAACTTTAATTGTACAAATCCAAACAAAACAATTACCTAAAATAAATTTACATAAAATAATAATTAAAAACTATTTGTATCTAATAGTGTAGATTTAGTTATTTTGGAAAACATCACATAATAATCCTGTTGAACAGAAGCAACATTTGAATACATTTTATAATCATGCAAAATATCCTTCTATGTAAGTACGTTTATACGAAAGTGAAAATATGGTATTCATAAAAAATATAATGTTAAATAGTGAAAACAATTATCTTGATAGGAACAAACATTGAAATTCAAACCATACTGTATAATAATATTTTATGACTTCGAATACTATTATTCTCGATTCGAATACTTACAAATAAAATAGTTTTCAATAATCAAGTGATAACGTAAGCTAAACGTAAGAATACAGTCACGAATTAATGGTAGTACATACAAGTGGCACGTTTCCACGTTCCAAGTTACGTCACTACCGTTAGAAACATAAGTTTAAGGTGATCTTTTAGTTTATTACTTAGTATCCTATATATTCATGTAGCTTACTTGAATATAATAACACATAAAATTAAGTTTGGCATATCCTTTTTAAAATTCTTGTAAACATTTATAATTTTTTTATATTTTGGCATTTATTTATTTAACGTACAATATTGTAATTTTCTAATTGGGTCGTGGTTTAGATAATATACCTTAAATATCACGAAAAGGTGATTTAAAGAACTTTAAATTAACCCCAAAAATAATTATATTAACAAAACACTTGACATTTTGTTTTGTATATTGTTCAACGAAATATATTTATATTTATAAACAGATTAGAGATCTATATAACTATGATTTATTTATTTTAAATAGTTGACATAAAACACTAAATTAAAATAACCTAAACAGCGATATGGTATAGTGCGATACGATAGATATACATATAAATATACCAAGGTTAGGTGCCTTGCAGGACCAGCAGGATAGCAGGAGTACAATAATGTAGAGTGCAGAAAATGATAAGTCCAACGTTAGTTGGAATAGAAAAAAACCATTAGAAATTTACAACATAAATTTGTACAGGTGAGGTCCCACAATCCCACATGACTGCGTGTTTTAATAAATTATGTAGACCTATATTGCAATGTAGGTACATTAATAGTTTTTTGTGTCATCGTCAACGTTAATCTCCACTATACTACCATTAATAATCGCTAAGACAGATAAAACGCCTATACCATTTTTAAAACAGTTTTATCCGTGGGTCAACATAACTAAAAAAGCAACAATAATTTATTGAAAAACTAGTTGTTTTCCCTAGGATCATCCATAGGCAAAAAAATCACGATTTTAAGGGTACTTGTTTTCAAACATTTTAAGTCATGAAGAATGTTCATCTGAAGAAATATAAAAATCAAAAGAAAATCGTGCGGCTCTTCTCCTAATAAACATCTACCCATTCGTTCGACGATGGTTAAGTTAGATTTATCTGAAATTCAATGTATCATTATCAATATCCATAGTAAAATTATTATTTTCACCAGTTCTCTGTTTGTATTCAATTATTTGGAAGCCTGATCATAAATAATATATTCCCAGTGTACTATGCGAAACTTTTTGTACTCTGTGAAAACGCATATTACACCAACTAGGTTTAATATGTCATTTGATCGCCGGACCGTAGTGTGCGTTACCGCACATGAGAGTAGGTATACACGTCAGTCGTTAGTAATTATTACTGATTGTGTTATAGTGAAATAACAATAATGCAATTCCCATCACGACCTTCTATTGTTATAGGCAAAACCGTGCAGAACGACTGAAAACAAGCGCAATCAATGTCAACCCGCTGATGATTCACGATTTGTTTTGTAATACATTCCGTACGTATATTTATTTTTGTACAATGAATAGTACCATAATATTATATCTATAATTTAGCCGTTTTGTACCTACCGGCTGTTCGACGAGTTTAAAACCGGTAAATACCCGGTCCGAGCTATTAGAATTGTCATCTCTATTTTTGTACATTCGAAACTACTTGGCTTTAAAACGAAAATAAGTATTCGATATTATACACAGCGTTCACGTATTTACACGAAACGCGCCCAAAAAAAGAAGCCTACAAGCTATGTTTGTACATGTATATTTAGAAGTACAAATAGTGTGATGCAAAGTATTTGACTAAAATTATCCAAAAAACTTTTTTGGTACTAATTAAATTCAATATTTAATGACAATTTTAAACCATAATATTTACAAATTAACATCGCTATAAAAATGTATAAATATACATTTGTATTGAGTGCTCAAATTAATATATGGTAAATATTGCATTATTCAAAAATTATATGAAATTAAGTATAAATTGTAACTCATTACTCGAATTATATCGTATAACATGAATATGTATTTTTAATACTGATTTACTTTTTTTTTTTATTAGAAAATGAATTTTAAGTATATTGCAGTATAAGAAACAATTTAAACATTCTTTAAATTCTTTACATCACACGGTAATATAGGTACCACATACAATCCTTTGATAATGATTAATAGTGCATTCTTAATTATAAGTGGTCATATGCAAATTATGTACATATAGTGTCAAACATGGCGTGTTTTATACAGATTGTGATCTAAACCCTGCAAGTAGTGCTCGAAGAAATAAATGCAAAATGGGCATGCCAATTGCAAAAATTATATTATTGTACTTACAAGGACTTTTCTTCCACGTGCGATGTCCTTTTTTTTAGTACAGAATGATAAAAAAAAAATAAAATAAATATTCATTAGATCATATTGGTAATAACAGAGTTGTTAACAGCTAAAAAAAAGTATATTATTGAATTATATGAATACACAAACAAGTATTTTTTTTTTACTTTTTTAGAAAGTACACAATCTGTAATTATTTTTTTTTACAATAAGCATACGTGTGGAATGTTTTTTTGTTGACATGATTAATGGTTGATAAAAAAAGCCACCCAGCGGTGACACTTTTTATACTTGCTCAGATAAAAACTTAATTATGGTTCATGAGGTCTCTACACCATTAGCGAGCCAATCGTTTAGGAGGATTTCCAAGGATATCTTTTGAATTTAGTTGCCTGATGAGGGGGTTTTAGTGGTTGGCTAAGCGGAACCGAAATCATTTATAGAAGATGGTTACATTTTTGTTTTGGCTATGGTGTTTATATTTAGATCGGAGTGTAAAATGTGGTTTGAAAAGTAAAGGGGTGCACTCGTTATCAGGCGAAGAGTGGTTGATTGAAATGCTTGCATTTTCCGAATTGTTCGATGGTTTAGCTACTCCCAAACCTGGATACCGTAAGACTAAATCGGAATTAATAGGATTCTGTAAAGGTTTAATTTATTTTTTAAGTTAATTTTTGATATTTTGATTAATAAAAAATAGAGGTCTATGCGTCATTGGTCGAGTTATAGTCTTTTTTTTTTTTTAATGTGGTGAACACAGGTGTTTTGTCTAGATGCAAACCTAAGTAGTGAGCGTTTGAAACAAGAATTGAACATGGAATTTTACGAAGAACGCTCACGCTTAAATATTACATATTACCGTTGAATTTTCTAAAAAAACCTTTGCCTATATTACACTGTCGCTACGGTGTAGTTTAATATTAATAGTTATACAAACTTGGAAGTGGTTTTGAAAAAGTTGGACTCTCTGTTCATGAGTTCGGAACGGAACTTGGTCATCTCGTCTTCCATCTTTCGCATTTCAGCGTCGAAACGCTCACGGATGTTGCTGAACTCGGAGTCGATCACGCTGAAGTCGCCCAATTTGATAGGGATGTCTCGCTTGACGCCACTGTTATGTGCCATTTATGTTTAGGGAGAATGAAATCGATAACCGGACAAGGGACGAGGGGTTTTTACGGCTGTTTTACGACGTGTGTGTAGCGCAGCGGTGAACGCGACAACGTATTTTAATATCTGTACGCACGGTCGTTATATTGTATCGATACGGGTAGACGGTGTTATAGAAATTGATCGATGTTTTCGACGAGCGAGAGAATGAGAGAGAATGAGAGAGAGAGATCGATAGTGAACGACGGTGAGCACGTGTAACGTACGAATGAACACTGACGACAGCTGCGAATGCGCACTTGGTCTATATGAGTGAAAAATCGAACGCCCACCATTTTCACGCGGATGCTGGCCAAACGCGCACGCGCCAACCGTTGACACGTACGCGCGCGCGCCCATTCTCTTTCTCATTCCAAAGCTTCGGCACACATCGTAAATACGCGCGCGAAACGGTCAGCAATTAATAATTTACGTTTCGCAGCAGCGTGGGCGGCTGTGCCAAACAAAATATTCTAGAAACTTCCTCCAATGCTGACGAATCATTGCTTACGTGTATACGTATATACGTACCACACCGAGTGCGCTGTGCACTGGTTTATTTTTATTTTTTCTTACGTTCGCGGCACCACCTATGTACCACGGGCATGACGGTAACGAGCGCCTCCCCGTCGCTATGGAACCAATTGGTGTACGAATACTCTATGGTATAGGTACACCTTTATTTGGGTATTGTTATCTCAGGTAACCGTGACGCGGAAATATCTGTTCGATCGGAAATCGTTTTAATGTGGAACACCGTAGACGTCAATTAATCGATTCTCGATAACTGTTGATGTGTTGTTGATGACTTTTCGGCGGATCGGGATCGTCGACGTTAACAAATAAAGTTAATATAAGATATTAACAGATAAAGTTCTTGCGAAGCTCTGGTAACGGATTATTAAACGGTTGTGCTGATGATGGTCGTTGAATGTTCACTATTCGACAATTATTCAGCTCTCGGATAACAATGAATTTATTTATTTACATCAATTTTTTACATTACTACCAAGAACTTTTGCAAAACAGTTATCTAATGCGCTATAAAATAATAAAACTATATATAAAAACTATTTATAAAACCCACGAATCTTGATTTTTTTTCTCTACATTTATAATAACATTGAAAACATTTTCAAACACGGAAATATATACAAAAATCTTTTAAATTTATGTAAATAAAATAGAAAGAAAACTTATTGATTCATTTTAACTTAAAACCCAAAATTTTAACTAAGATAATAAAAACTATTTAATCGAATTGTTTCAGTTTTATTCCAAGGTGAAATATAGTATACTTATATTTCATATTATGTAATCAACATCAATCGACTTAGAATTTCAGAAAAAATATTATATTAAAATCCAACTTTCTTTCAATTAAACGATATATCATATTTTAAGATATATAGTTAAACAATGAAAAATTAATGAATTTTTATTGATTTTAAAAATTGATTATGATGTTATCATTTTATATTTCGTAATTTTCATTTTTTGTAGTAAAACTGGATCAAACATTATATTTTTGATTATTTAATTTAGTCTTATAATGGATTGTTATGATTTGTATTTAAAATAGAATAGGTCAATTTTGTATATATATATTATATTGTTAGTTTTCTAAATTTATTGTATGACGTAACGATTATTTAATCTATTTTTACCTAAAATTTATTATATACAGGCAAGGGTGCCCATAGGAAAATTCTCAAGGGGGGACAACATTTTTATTTATCAATCTATTCATAAATAGGAATGACCCACGATATAGGAAGGGGTTTACAATTTTACATTATACTATTACATTATATATATATCAAACTGGAAGACTATAAAATAATAATTATTTAACCAATTTACCATAAAAGTAATTTATTCAAATTTTTATTTAATTAATAATATAAATTGAACACTTAAAACATTATTTATATTTATTAAAATATTAATTTACAAATATTATATAAATATTATAGTGGTGTACACACACACACATATATACATACCGTATTTCTGGAAATACACAATATTTTAAGAATTGATAACTATCCATAGAATAGAAACGAAAAAGCGTATAGTTATTTATAACTGATAATTTGATTTTCCAAACTAAATAAATAGATTTTTCATGAACAAATTATAGATTTTCATATATTAAATTAAATTTTTAAATTATATTTAAATAAATATATTCTGATCATAGTAAATAATTTTCCAAGATTTTTGACATTTTCCAGGGGGGGGGACATGTCCTTCCCTTGCCCCCCCCCCCATATGGGCACCCTTGTATACGGGACCTGGTAAATAACTGTGACCTATAACAAATATTCAACATCATCTCTTTCGAAAATTTAACTTATAACTCAGTGCTTCCCAAACATTTTCGACTCACGACACCCTTTTTGATCTAAGGTTTTTTCGGGGCGTCCTTCGCCAAGTCATAACATGACTAATTATAAGAAACATTTTAGACCAGATGATATTTCATGATGGCCCGGCACCCCTGTATAGACATCGTGGCGCACACTTTGAGAACCGCTATTATAACTTATATACTTACTTCCAAGATCTAGCCAAAAAACTGTATGAAAATGTTGATTATAATTGGTACTTTAAAAATGTAGATATTTAGTTTATTCTAAGATTTGAATCTCCATAATCGAGTAAAGAGATTTTAAAATTGTTTGTTTGAATTGGTTATTTATAAAATGTATTCGAAATTTAAAATCGTTATAGGTAATACAAATTTAGTTTTTAGATTTTAATAAATTTCAAATATTTTTTTTATTAATATGATAATATATTTGCCATCAGGGGCATCCTTAGGAAGGGACAAATGGAGTAGTCATGGCCTTTTTTTCTTCAAATTGTTGTTATTTATTATTTATCCCATACTAGGAAAATACATTTATAAAGTTCGCATTTCTTTATAAATGGACTAGGGAAGCCGCTGTTTGTTATTAAGTCAATAATAAATTAATGTCATAAATTATAAACAATTATATTACAATACGATTTGCATTCAAAATAATCTATTAAAATTATTGAAACATATCTTAGTATTTACTTTTCTTCGTAATAGTACTCTTTGTGTTGCATATATTTTTCAATTTATGTAACTTCAAAGCAATTATTTAGTTCCGTACCATGGTTTTAAAATTTAATGTAATCACAAAAGTAAATGGAATCGTATAATAAATATTTACTACTTAAATACCAGTTCACGATAAGATAATAATTTATAAAAATTGTATTTTTTACATAACCATAACTTCCTAATATCATTTTAAGGCTAATGAAAAATTCCATAATATGCAATAGATAACTCTGGCAATTTGTACACGTCTACCACGTATAATATACTACGTGCAAGACGTAGAATCATTTCTATCCCCTAACAATTCAAAATTTCGAATGAAAAATGTATTCATGTTCCACAATTTAGTATAATACAATATGTTTTTCGTTAAACCGATGATAAATGCGATCCTTTGCGCTCGCCAAAAATCTAAATCCAAAAGTCCATTTCGACGGGTTAGTAATACCATTACCAAATATAAATACTTCATTGTATTTATAATCAATGGTACTTTTAATGATACTATAAGAGAGTATTGAGTACTCAAGAGACAGTAAATTTCAAAATTTGGCAAGAGGCAAATTATAAAATATTTAACAATATGTGACCTATGCTAATGACGTAATAGAATATAATATGATCGACGTTGGCTACAAGTCGATGTCGGGCTTTACACGAGGCGGATCGTTCGAGAACCACTAGTGAACTACAATACTGAATTAAATACTGATGGTATCTTTAAAATTATCGAAAACTGGATGTAAAACGTAAATGTGTATATGCGCATTCCGTGAGCCTTTGTAAAATAATTATATATATAACATAAACGTATACGTATACGTTTCAGCTGATTCATGTACGCGTTACACATTAATATGTGTGTAACGTATTAGTTTTTCATTAAGCATCGATGCAATTCCGTCATCCGTTTATAGTAATGTTACGATCGCAATCGAAATCGTGGCGGCCACGGCGGCAGGAGCAGCGTGCACCAACGATCTTACTACACAAAACGACCACGCAGGACGAAAAACGAGTCTTGAACGGGCGTATAATATGATGGGTGACTCATGCAACGCCGCCGCCGTTCGCCAACACATGCGTGACGTCAGTGTTAATTTAACGACCACGTATTTAATAGATACATTTTGTACACACAGAGACCCCCAGTGACGGCGCAAAGTTTATTTTTCTATGAAGCAGTTGCGTGCATTGGATGTCCACCCCAAATCAAAGTTTTAGATCCCGAGTTCAATTGTACTCGTAGATACATAAATATTGAACATACGGGTCCAAACAAAATAATGTATAATAATATTTTACGTCAAATGTGCAAATTGTGCAACTATTTTGTCACAAAACACTACCTACCCACCTCATTTTAGTCATGAAGCAGCTGCATCAATAAAACCCGAAACGCGTCGTCACTTGAAACCCCTATACTTGGACGTGCACAGGATATTTTAGGGTTACATTCGATTCGGTCGTAACTGCGATTTGTTTCCGAGAGTTCGTAAGAATAATTACCATACTTATAAAATAAGGTTTGGGATGCTAAAACAATATAACTTATGAATTTTATTGTGAATCTATGATCAGTAGGTTATCGATATCTGGTTCTTAAATCAACTAGAATATAATTGACAGCATAAATATTTATATGAATGTATACGTAGATATAATATTTTTAACATACTTCGGCATTATTGAATATTTATTAACTTTTGAACCAAATTGCCAAGCATATGATTATCAAATAGTAAACAAATACAGTGGATTATGTGGTGTAATTAAAGACTTACGGTACCACCGTACTTAGATTTAAATTTAAATTTTACAGTTCATGAACCCCAGACATTAATCCTGGTATTAAACATGAGCATCGCATATAATATTAACTCAATACAATGAAAAAATAAATAGTTAATTTAACTATAGTTAAAGTATTTTTAACTCTAAATTATAATTACTTATAGTAAAGTTATAAAGTTGGTTAAAATTACAAAACTGAAATAGCTATACTTTTATATTTGTTTTAACATTAAAATTGTGTACTATATTGTCACTATAATCATTGATTAAATTTAATGAATCAATGGTATAATGTTTAACAGTGGCGTAGCCAGGATTTTTAAATGGGGGGGGCTAACCACTTTTTTTGGATAAGTAAGGTAAGAGAGGATATGAGAATTCACTCTTAACCCCCCCTCACCATCTACCACCAAGTTTCTAAACGCAT
This sequence comes from Sipha flava, assembly GCF_003268045.1. Taxonomy (NCBI): domain Eukaryota; kingdom Metazoa; phylum Arthropoda; class Insecta; order Hemiptera; family Aphididae; genus Sipha; species Sipha flava. The sequence continues at coordinate 37,744 of NW_020273593.1, read as the reverse complement.
TTTAGTAGTAGCATTTTAGTATAGTTTTAAAAATATTTATTAATATATAATTTATAATAATAATAATAATTTTGATTTCAGTGTTCAGTCACTTGCTCCACTCTGACAGCTGCATTCTCTTAGGCGAATTTCTGGCAAATTCAGTTATTATTTCACTTTCATCGAATTGCTCTTTTTTATTTATATTAGCCATAGTTAATTCATTCAGTCTGTTTTCCGACATGGTGCTTCTTAAAAAAATTTTTAAGCGATTAAGTGCTGAAAACATTCTTTCCGGAGTGAAAAAGGTAACTGGTAACGTGGCGAATAATTGTAAAAGTATTTTAATGTTAGGTTGAAGATTGGTGCGATGAGAGAGTGAATCAAGAGCAGAATTCGGTTTTGGAATAGTATTTTGACTTCATTGTTGCTTCCATATGAACAGGTCAGCCCTGATTGTAGATGAGGTATCATCATGGAGATATATTGGACATATATTTTAGCAGCTTTTATAATATTTTTATCATCATACATATTTAAATTGGCCGGAATAAGTCCTTCAAGTGGCATAACATCAATAAGCCTTTGATTAAAACGAGCATTGATTCTATTAAATAGTCAAGATACATTATACATATAAACACGGCCCATGGGGGAGGCTATAGCCCCCTTAGCCCCCCCCTTGGGTACGCCGCGGATGTTTAATTATTATTACTATTAAATGTAGTTGCTTATTATTATTGATTTTACTATTTGTTAGGTTGATTCTTGTATGTAATTTAATCATTTTGGTATTTTAATATTGCGGTAGCAATTAAAATGTAAAGATAAATATACTATTTGAATTCATATTAATACAAAATGAATTTATTTATTATTGTTGATTTTACTATCAAATTTAATATTTTCACAATAAAATAATGCGGTAGCAATTTAAATTTATTTTTAAATATACTAATGTGGCGCACGCAGGGGGGGTTAAGGGATTGTAAACCCCCCCCCGAAATTTTCTTCGATGTCTAGGTTAAAATTTACAAATTTTACAAGTTTAAAATATGAAGTGCTAGTATTGAATACCTAGTATCATTGATTATAGAATAGTCTATTCTATTATCAATGCTATTATTTAAGTCAAAATATATTAAGGATTTGCATAATTTTGTTAATTTTAAAATGTGTTATATTTTTACCTTGACCCCTCCCCCCGAAAAAAATCCTGTGTGCTCTACTGAATTTTAACTATCGATGTTAAGTTTAAATGACTATTGTAAATAACTGTTTTAGATAAATTACCTCCTATATACTAGTTGTGATTCATTCAATGGTTTTACTTTGAATTTTTTTATAAATAAACACACTACCTATATAGGTATATAAATTGTTATAAATTTATTTAACAAAAATAATAGTATTAATTATAATAACTAACCATGGTTTATTATTTGCATATTGAAATGTATTTCGCAATATTGTTGATCGTATTTAAAAATGATTTTTGAGACAATGCATTCAAAGATCTTATTCAAATATTTTGTTGTTTATACTTCAATAACTTTATTTTTAATCATATTCTCGAAAACTATAAATAAATCACAAAATTACCTTTCTGAAAAAAATTATTGTATACTTTTTAAATCAGCAGAGATACATATATTACAAGGATATTTTTAAATATTTATTATTCTAAAAAAATAATAGATGCGAAAAAATATTTTTAGAACTTACCGTTTGACTATTTATTTTTATTTTATTTTTAATTTAAAAATTTTACAAAAATACAAAAATAATATAAATAAGTTGCACTGAAAAAACTATCTTGGCTCATAGTAGATAAATACATTTTTTATAAATATTTTATTTTTACGAAGATAAAAACCGAAGAAAAAATGATTGAAATGATAAAATGTATAGAGCCACATGAGAACAGCAGTTGGTGTTGGTAAGCCAAAAGTGGGAGGCTCATCCGAGTTGTGGTAGTGGATGAGGGTGACCCACTACGTTAGTTAAAAAAGGTAACAAGAGAAAATAAGGGTAAATATAAAAACAATGAAATGTGTATTAAAATTCATAAAATTAAAGAGTTAATTAAATCTGACGTATAATCGTTAACACAAAAAATAAAATATACTTCATTGTTATGAGAATCTAACCTAATGCAAACATTAATTATTAAACTAAGGCTGTGCTCTCACCAGAAGTAACTATCAACGGCGACGTAAATTCAACGCGACACGACATGTATTATCAAATCAACATGTTCTCACAGCCAGCAACACGACTATGAAGCAACTCAACTGTTTAAAAAATGTTTTTAAGCAACTCGACGTGTCAGTCTCTTTCCACCAGTTGCTCGTGATTATTGTATCATACTATAATTGAATAAGATACAATATTATATTTTTAAATTATTTATTTAGAATGGCTAACGAACAAGAAAAAAATGTAACTTTTATACAACTTATAGAAAGTCAAACATGTCTTTATGATATAAAATCATGTACTTTATATATTATACCCGACAAGATATAAAAGAAAAAGTGTTGAATAAAATTTCAATAACACAAATAATTCTAGTATGTTAACGATGTCCTTTTTATCATAAAATAATGAATAACTTATTTATCTTATACATACGTATGTATTTGACATACTTATAATATTAAATACATCATATTACACTTAAATAAATAAAATTATAACAATAATAATTAATATGCAATTAATAGATATAAGTTTTTTTTTTTTTTATTAAAGAAATATATATTTACAATCTATTGCTAGTGAATAATAAGTAAGTGATATAAAACTGGTTAAATAATGAAAATATAAGTTAAAGATAAATTAAGTTTACTTTAATTTTTTTTTATGAGAACATAAAGGCAACTTAATTGAACTTACAATCGCGTCGTTATTTTGTTGCACCAAAAGTTGCTTTTGGTGAGAATACGGCCTAATAAGTATTATACTATTTTGATTTATGAATAATATTTAAACCTTATATCAATAAAATTACTATGATATTTTTAACAACAAACGGCAATGTTGAATTAAAATTTTAAAAATATTTTTTACTAGAAAATACTTTTTAACTAAAAAAAGGTAGTTTAATTTTTTTTTTATATTTATGCGGAAAACTCATGTACTAAAGTGTATTCATGTGGGTTATTTAACTGTAGATATTAAAAAATAAACAGTTTAGATTTAATTATATACAATTAAGTATAAACAATGTTTTTAAAGCATTTATTAGTTAAACAAATTAGTTTCTGGAAGAAACTAGAGAAAAAATAAACATATTTATTAGAAGACTTCCTGGTTGCCAAATGGCATTACAGTAAACAGCCAAATATAAAATTCGAGAAAAACTTATTAAATATTATAACAAACTCTAATTTGTTGACATGTTTGTCTTCTCGATACTTTATAAACAAGAACGATTATTATTATTATTATTATATAAATATTTTAGCACATCCAGGTAAAGTTAATTTATAGTGTTGTACATGCCTCTCCCAGATTAAATTACCTCAGTTCAACGTCAATAAAACCATTAACAAAATACTTAATAAATAATAAATAATACTTTGTAATATAGTAGATATATAATATAAGTTATAACCCTTGAAAAGCGATGAATTTGGTCATACCGTTAATAAAACTCTACGTAAATAATAATTAGTTAATTCTTGTCTCGACTTACTACACCCTACTTTGAAATCAAATATTCTTCAAACAAATTTTTTGTTTATAAAACAGTAATCAGGCCGGTTTTGACTTGTGAAAACCAAATATGGAACATTCGTGCTACACAAAACCTTCCAGAATATGAACTAGAAATTCATTAAAAATACCTTGTGGCTCATAATAATCAATCAATGTATTTCTCCGCAAATAAATCCAACTAATCGTTTATCAAAGTGAATTTTTTGACGTTTACTACTAACGTTCCATAACAAAATCACACTTGTGATCAAAATAATGTTCTCCTTCGTCGTTATTCTTAATATACCCTCCCGTGCATGCATATTTTATTCATTGAAGTAAATTATGATCGAAAACGATCGTCAGTTAAAACGTATAATATAAGAGATGAAATATGTCTACATGTATATTTTAAATTTCTTTAAAATATTGAACATAAACGGTAAGGTCGAACAAAATTGAAATTGCGTTCATTTACTTACAATTAATTTCGAAATTATATTAAATAATACATTACTCTGTAAAGCAAAGAACTAAGACGAGTCAGGAAATATGTCGAACACAAAACTTAATACGTTTTTTTTTCTTAATTTAAGAAAGTATATTAATATTAAATTATAAATTAACATATTGCCTAATTAATTTGTCTTGGTTTATAATACGTTTTTGAATAATATTATTTTAAATTAAAATTGTTTGTCTATCTATTCAAGTATTCTGAGAATGTTGGACTGATATACGAGTAGAACAAAACCATTTTTTTTACATGAACATGATACACACTGGAAAATATAATATGATTTATTTTGATTTTTAAATTGTAAATAAAGAGTTTTGGATTTATAAAATAATATAAAAAAATTACCTTAATAACATCAACAAATAATACCTAAAATAATATTTATTGTACACATTTTATCTATAATTTTTAGATATATATTTAGATAATTGTTTTAGATATAAATATTTATACTCTGTGTAAATTAGTAAATTATCTATACGTTTTAAAATTGATTTTATTTCTTCAATATTTTGTCTTATTTTTAAAGTTACATTTATTACACGAATAAGAACAGTTTTAAATCAAGAGTGATTTTTAACTGAAGACTCAGTTTTGGCTTGTCACATTGTTATTCTTTTTTATTTTATTTTTTAACGAACCGTACGATAATAATAATAGACTATGAATTTCAAAGACACCCGATTTTAATTCAAGTAAGTTCGAGACTTTTTGTTTTAAAAGACTTTAAATTATACCTCGACATTGAACATTTATTTTTGTCGTTGATACTATTCCAAAAATCATTGTCTGATTTGCCAAATCTACTATTAAGGAAAGAAATTATTGATTATGTCAAGATAATCGTGTGTACTCTTTAGAGTTTCAAGTAAAAAAACTTTCTCACTTATTGTATTTACAAATACGACGCTATTTGTACATAAGTATTTAACGTCAAGTACACGCCATGCATTTAATCAGTTAGTGACTGAGAATATTAAAAATGGTTTAAAATAATAATTTGAGTCAAGGGATTTATTTAAGAAACGACCGGTCAGAAACTAAAGAAGTTTTAGAGAGTGAAACATCTACCTGCCTAGACCATATATGGTGCGTGTTGATTTGTCTGGTAACCAAACGACGACTATTTTAGGATTAGTACCAGGCAACCAGTTAATGTGACACATTAAATGTAATTTTTAACCTTCGTTTTATAACTATTAACCATTAATAAATATATATACATATTTATGTATGTATTAACTTTTTATAACATATTTCGTTTAAAAATTAATTGAAATAAATACATCGTATATTATGCGTAAACAGTTGTATATTTTTGTACATTCGATGGTATGAAGTATAATTTTTATTTTTCCACAGTTGTATCTAAATATTTAATACATTACAGTCATAGAGTATAACTCCGCTTCACTTATAATATGCATAAAATATATTAGATCCTATGAATGCACATTGTTGGTGAAGATTACAGTTATATGTTATCTCCTACAGTCACTCGGCTATATTTAAATATGTACGAATTGTTTCATATCGTTTTTATTAATAACATAGTTCATGTATATGAATGGTATATTTAAAAATAATATTGTTTCAATTATAACGTAACTATTAATTATTTTTATGATAGCCAATTCAATAAATTAATACCAATATATTTTTAATTTATCATTCAAAAATACTTATGATCCATATAAAATAGGCGATCATTACTAGCCTACGCTCCAATAATGATTTCTGTTGTTTGATTTTGTTAGATGTACAATGAATACTAAAACGTAATTATTATCTATAAATTATAGTTAATCTTAGAAAATGATTGCTTATTCATTGTACTAACATTGAAGTTTATTTATTTTAATAGCTAGTAATTACAATAGTTCGGAAAGTTAACTAAAAAGACTATACAAATAGATGCCGCCCATTTTCCGCTTTAAACTCTAAAATATCGAACTAGTCAGTATCAATTTAATTTCAGGTGTTTTGTGTGATTGCCATTAATAAGGTGATTTCCATATATACTAATATGTGCATAATATGTTTATATATATGTGTGTTTTTTGTTTAATTGTTGATGTTCAACAGTGAGATATATAAATATATATTTATAAATGATATATCTCACTGTTGAACACCAACAATTAAACAAAAAACTCATAAGAAAATGAAAAATAAAAAACTACAGCCGTGATAGATATTCATGTACACAATTGCCGTGTTAGCGATAGAGTATATAGTGCAGTTTAAAGAAATTTGAAATATTAGCCAAAAGAAATGCAAGTCAATGTTATCCGGCAGAAAGCCTTATACAGTGGTATTATTATTCACTATTGTATTTAGTGCGTATCTTAAAGGATGATATTATTTTAAATAAGCTATCGTCTAATTGCGTACTGAATAATTACAGTTTTATATTATATAATAGTATATCATATTATATTATATCCATAATATTATGTATATCGCGAAAAAAAAAATTAACAATGTTTCAATCCAAGTTCAATGTTTTAAAAGAACCTTCGACGCCAAAGAAGTCACTTTCTGTTTTTGGTTTCCCAGGGCGTTTTTGTTCATCCACTCTGAACCGTTCTTCTTCCAAAAACCACTGTCTCATTTCTTTGATATTATTATATGTATCGACTAAATTAATTAAAACATAGTTTAAGATTAACTGTTGTAATTTTGTTATTGTCAAACGTTAATTATTTTAATTTAATTTTTTCAATTCACCCACCTTCTATATCTTTTATTGATTTTCCACTGCCTCCGAATTCAATTGGCATTATTTCTTTAGGTACATGTTCAAATATTGTTTCGGAATTCACTGAGTGGTAGAATAACTGAAACAACATAATTAAATGTGTACCATTAACTATGATACATGTATGTAGGTAATATGTTACTGTTAAAAACAGATAATATTACTTTTTCTGATAATTCCTTTTTCATAAATGGTTTTGTCATACTAGTTATCATATCAATGAAGGGTACGGTGTTTATCGTATGAATACCTTTTAGACGAGCTGGTAATCCTTCCTAAAATGGATATTTTCTTGTTAATTAAATCATGAATTAAAATCATTATTTTTGGTCATACTTGCAAGAAGTATACGTATTTTTTCATCATATTAATACCAAGACGACCAACATGGCTGAGACTAAAACCTTTCATGTCGTAAACAATAATAAGTCCATTGAATGTTCCTGAATTCATTAGCAACATGTCAATAATCATGCTGAGAGCTTTAATGAATTCTGTTAAAACAAAAAACTCTGCCTCTAAACGTTTAGCATAAACAATTATAACTCTGCAACCATCAGTAGTTGACCCCGGCAAAACGTTAAATGATCTATAAAAAGCAATGTATCCATAAGTTGAATATCATTTTACTCACAACATTTATTTTTTATTTTTACATTGTTTTAAATGCTTCAGCCACAGGTTTCAGTTCAACGTCTCGTTTTGTGAATAGCTCAGGTGAATGAGTACGAAGAGTGAAATACGATTCTATTGTTACTTTAGTTGGTTCCAACCGATAATAACAACTATGGAAAAACAGTATAAGGAGCTCATCTGAAAATGTTTATTTTGTTAATATCTTTGAATGAGATATAATTTATGTTATAGGTATCATATTAAACAGATTTCACAATTATAAAATACTTTCATAATAATATGAAATCATTTCATTATACATATATATATATATATATATATATATATAATTATTGTTATTTCAATTATTATTATATATTTTATTTATTTCAAGTAAGTTTGAGTAGTGATTATTTCAGGAGTTGACAAAAGGGAGAGGAAATACCCCCAGAAAAATGTTCGACTGTATGGGAAATATTTTAATTTATCTTTAACTATTTTCCTATTAGGACCGGGAATATTTATTATGCATTTTAAATACACATCTACAAAATTTGTATTTTAAAAAATATTTTTGAACTTTTCCATAAATATCAGTTTTTGATTACATTAACACCCATTACCAGTTTTGAGGTGCGTGAAAATGCTAAATTATTTCAAAAAATATATCTGGAAGATTTAGAAATATCATTACAAAATGAATGCATTCACTTTAGAACACACTTAAAATTTTTAAAAAAGGAGAATCAAATTATACCTAAAAGTGTTCAGTGTATGTTGGTATTTATAAAATAGAATAGTTAAAGTGTAATAGTTACAGTGCCGAATCTAAGTCTCAAGAGGTCAGGGTACAAATATCAATTGGAGTGCCCTTAAAAAAAAATTGACTCAACTTATAGCATAAGCCTATAGGTGTAAGTGGTATAACTAAGTACTGACTACTCACCAGTAATGTGAGGAAGATGAGGTTGTTTGGATATCCATTCTCTAAGATGATTTAATTCTTCTTCTTTGAGTTGAGGGTTTTTTGTAAATTCATCAGTTACGCTGAAAAATTTCATATTTATATGGTTTACGATCACTTATATTATTCACGACTACCAGTTTTTGACAGTATGACAATATTTAATAGAACTACAACATTTCTCAATTAATTTTTCGTTATATACCAAATATGGTGTGCAGCAATAATTATTATTTACGATTTTTGAATGCACGGGAAATCCTTGAAAGTTCTGTTGTTTGTGACATACACAATTATTAGGTTCCTATCTACAGGGAACTTTTTTATAATTTCATACGTGTACTATAAAATATCAACTTTTGATTCAAACATTTTGTAAAAATAACATTATTATAATCGTACTTTATTTATTTTATTATACGATATTCATATTATATTATTATTTATTTTCAAATATTCAATATTAAATTATTATAAAATACTGATTTTTACTACAAATAAAGTAGTAATTGTAACAATTTTCGATTTTATAATATTGTTACAATGTTCAAAGGTAAATTAAAAATACAAACTTATGATGCTTCGTGGTTCATCAATTTATCGACCGATAATTATATCAGCATACTTAATTATAATCTATGATTATTGTATTTAGTTTTAAATTAAATGTTATCGATTCATTTCAAATAAAATACTGAAATAGATATCTGAAGTAAATTAATCCAATAATGATTTAATTATCTATAATCTATGTGATATGGTTATAAAATAATTATAATCAATGTGTGAGAATATTTTAACAATCCATTTAACTTACCAAGAAAAACTCGGCTGTTCATTACCCTGTATATTTCAATGTAACATAAATATATAGATCGTCAATACAGAAGAAAAAATATATAATTTATGTACTAATAGGTGTAGCCTTGTATGAAAATCATGATTACCATCCAGAACCAAAGGATTTTTATACTGCACATTGATAAATTGGTAATATGAGTGTTACCTAGTAGTACTTACCTATAGAAAAATTGTATAATATAACAATATGTATTTTGGTATTATTTAACTTGAACTTATGTATACAATTACTTTGTACATAGAATTTGTTTCGACATTTTTCCATTTCTTATAATCTTATTTTTTCCATTATTTTTTTGTTTGTTCTTGTTTTCATATACAGGAAAACCTCGATAAGACGGAATCGCTTGGGACCATGACATTTTGGCTATAGGTGAGTTGCGGCCCGACATGTCATTAACGTGTTGGAGACCGATGAATTGCGGCCCGGTCATATTTTATCACTAAGTAAATTGCGGCACGGAAAATGTATTTATTTTGTGCCGGCAGTATCGACAGTATCTGATATAAAGTACCATAATATCGATAGTTCAAACAAAAAATATTACAGTGTTCTGTTCATCACTCAGTACCTAAGGATGGCAAAAAATGTTATGCTGATATATCGGTTCAGAAAATATCGATACATCGATAATTCAAAAAAAAAAAAAAATTTATAATATTTATTGTTCTTTTTTTTGTTTGTCATTACTAGAGCTCAAAAGTTGATTTATTTTGCATTGTTTTTTAAATTCTTAAATAATTTCTTAGTTGAAAATTATTTTCGATAGCATGTAATTTAACTTGAAATAACTTATTTTATATTGCATTGAAGCCAATTATTCTCTACGAAGGCTACAAATTTCAAAGTTTAGGACTCACGAAAATGTTTAACACACAATACAGATAAAAGTTACCTATTATTTAAAATTTTTTTTTGGTTTGCCATTTTTGTATTCTGATAATATATATCATTCATTGTTTCACGGATGACTTTTTAGCAATACTGCCCGCTAAAAATGATCGGGTTGTACAATTTACCGACTATTTTTTCGAAAACTATATATTCCCGGACGCCATGTTTCCCCCAAATATTTGGGCACAGTTTTCTGCTAGCTGTAACCGTACCACTAACGGCTATGAAAGTTTTCATTGACACCTAAATTCATCTTTCTACTCTAGTCATCCTAACATTTTTAATTTTATTGATGTGGTAGTAGAAATTAAACCAGAAACGTTTATCAAATGGAGAAGTAATGGAATATAATTGAAGAAAATATGTGAAAAAGAAGCATTTATAAGACAACACATGACAAATCTAGCATACAAAGAAATAGAGAAGTTTGATTTCGTTAAATCATTAAGTTTTAAGTTTTTGACAAACCAATTATCTAAAAAAATTCATAAATTACCATAAATTACCATAAATTTTGCCATTTTTACATAAATAATATAAATAATAAAAAAAACAAATTTTTGAGAGACGATTCAGCCAACCTCCTTGTGGTGTTTTCTAGGTAACGCTGATAGGCTGTTATGAAGTGATAAATAAAATGTCGCCGCAACTCGTACGTCTGTCTTATAAACACGGGCCGCAACTCATACTTAATTTAAGGATTGGGCAGCAAATCACCAACATCGGAATTTTTTCCGTGTTAACGGGGTTTCCGTCTTGAAGGGATTCAAAAAAATATCCTCCAAGTTCTCGCCTATGATAGAGCTCCTTTCAAGTCTTGGGGACTTTTTTTTTTTAGTAATATCATCTAAATAGATTACAATTTTGTATGCTGTTCCTCAAAAAACATCAATTTTTAACAAAGCATTTTCTCGATTGAAGATTTCTGTGGTACAATAATCATTTCTCTGGATTCACTGCGGTTTGGATCTTATTTGATCGTTCTCTGAGAACTGCTCATATAGGATTCAGTTGTTCAAGGAATTCACACAAAGGAAAGAAAAAAAATCCAATATGTTCAACACCTGAATAGGTAATACGATATTATAAATCGTAATCTAAGTTCTGCGCATATGCAATGAGGTACGTTCGAATAGGTATTATACATCGCACTGGAATTTGATGCGTGTTTGAACTATACGAATATTGACAATTATTTTTAAATAACTTGTACATTGTTTAAAATTTATCTTATAACTCTGTGAAAATATATTCGTTATTGCAATAATAGTGTAATACTTGGGTACACGTTCGATTCGGGACACTGGAGAGGACTTTTTCAAGGCAATTCCGTGTAGCGTGATTTGAAAATTATTTACATTGTGTCGTTTTAAATTATACTATAGCGAATTCTATTCCTTGTTATGCTCATCACAGCATGACATTTGCCGTTAAATACTCTTAAACGACCTATGAATTCTCATCATTTCAAACCGTTGACCTACTTATATTTCAATATCTAACTCGGTTTATTAACAATTCATACTTTGATCGATTATTATGCGGCAGAACAACAATACGTCATTACATCACGCGTACGCTTGGCTACACTGTTGTGTCACCGTAATCCTGATAATGATGACAATCAATCGCCGGTAATTTTCTGATAACAGACGTGCTGCTTTGATTGCGTTCCGAGAAGAACAATCACGTTATTTGGCCAATAGTTACCTTTGTAAGTCAATCGTTGGAATTCGTAGCTCGAAATGTCTTCGATGGCGGCACTTAAACTGTGCAGAAGTCAACTGACTAGAATCGTGTGGCGTTACAGTAGCGTTGGACAAACGTACAAACCCAGACTACTCAACGCTGCACCGTCATTAAGTGAGTAGACCGACATGATACATTGATCGCAATCGTTTTGTAACACCATGTATTTGTTTTTTTTTTTTTTGTTATGCAGGTGTGTCCATCAGAAACTTTACACCGAATCCCAATGTGGACGATAGTGTTAACAACCAAAGCACTGGTGGTAAGATATTTGAATCATGTAATTCATTGTGATTGGCTAAACATTTTCATTGTTGGTTTTTCAGAAAAGTTGGAATTTCAAGCAGAAACGCGTATGTTGTTAGATATTGTGGCCAAGTCATTGTATTCAGAAAAAGAGGTATGTGATGGGAAACACAACAGTATTGGAACGCATTACTGTACTGTGAATTCTGTATGGATTATATTTTTATTTAGGTTTTTATCAGAGAATTGGTTTCAAATGCCAGCGATGCACTGGAAAAACTACGCTATCTTAGTTTAACAGAAGGCAAATCGCATGATCTTGGAAATTTAGAAATAAACATAACCACCGATAAAACAAACAGAATATTAACGATTCAAGATACAGGAATTGGAATGACTAGAGAAGAATTAGTGTCCAATTTGGGTACTATAGCTAAATCTGGTTCTAAAGTAAATATTTTTTATAAATCTATTAACAAACTATGAATACATGTTTATTGGAAAGTTGTACTTGTTTTATTTATTTCAAAGGCATTCATGCAGCAAGTTCAAGAAAGTAATTCGACAAATATATCGTCAATCATTGGTCAATTTGGTGTTGGATTTTACAGTTGCTTTATGGTTGCTGATAAAGTTGAAGTTTATACTAAATCAATGAATCCTAATGCTACTGGATACATTTGGAAATCAGAAGGGTATTCTTTTTAAATTATTTTAGTAACACATTAACTATGAACATTTGTTTTCAGAACAAATGTTTATGAAATATCAGAAGCTGATAATGTAGATAGAGGCACAAAAATTGTTATGTATCTTAAACCTGATTGTCGTGAATACGCTTCAGAAGACACTGTTCGTAGTGTCATAAACAAATACAGTAATTTTGTAAATTCTCCGATTAAATTAAATGGATCTGAAATAAATACAATACAAGTAAGAGTTATATTTTATAATATTTTTTCTCTACCTAATATTTATGATTTATAATATGATTTTAGCCATTATGGTTACTTAATCCAAAATCTGTAACCAAAGAACAACATGATGAGTTTTTCAAATTTGTAGCCAATACTTATGATAGACCAAGGTTTGTGTTGCATTATTCAGCTGAAGCACCAATTCAAGTGCGTGCTCTACTATACTTCCCAGAACTAGCACCAGGTTTAGTATGACATTTTTAAAAATGTTATGTTTGTAATTAAATTAATTATCAACTGAATTAATTTTTAATTCAAATTGTTATTTATTGCAGGTCAAACTGATTTTTATGATAGCTCTACTAAAGGTGTTTCACTCTATACTAGACGTATTTTGGTTAAAAAAGAAGCTGAAAATGTACTTCCTAAATGGCTTCGTTTTGTGAAAGGTAATATTTTAAATTATTTTATCTGTTATTATCTAAATTGAATGAGAAATACTTGGCAAAATAAAAATTATTGATTTAAAGAGGTAAATCTTTACAAATGACAATTTACATATTTTTTAAAAATTTATTTAAACATTAATAATAAATTGATCTATTGTTTTAGTTATTTGAAATTCAAAAGGTTGATGTAAATTAAATAAAAATGTTCTATTAAATTTAATTATGTAAAAAAGTAAAATATTTTTCTTATATTGTAATTATACAATTTTATAATTACCTACAATTATATCTTATGGCATAATTTGATTCAGTCTTTATTCATAATTATATAGTTACAATAGTAAATATTATCATTTTTCATAGGTGTTATTGATTCCGAAGATATTCCATTAAATTTGAGTAGAGAAATGTTGCAAAATTCTTCATTACTTAGGTATAAAAAACAATATATTTAATCAATTTTAATCTAATCATTAATATTTCTATTTCTAGAAAGTTAAATCAATTATTGACCAGTAAAATTGTGAGATTCTTACATGATAAATCAATAAAAGATCTCGATGAGTATATGAAGTTTTATCAGGACTATGGTGTATTTATAAAAGAAGGAGTTGTGACAAATGAAGATCCTAATGAACGAGTTTGTATTTTATTATTATAATTTGTTTTAAATGTCTGTCATAATTTGTATTTATTGTTTATGTATTCTTTATGAAATATATTTTTATTGGATGAACATTTTAGATGTTTCAAAGATATAGATATATATATATAGATATATTTTTTAATTTAAATATTTTGAAATTCTTAATAATATAATTTTAATTAAAATAAATGTATATAACACTATGTAATCTATTTAAATTTCAAAAAATATAATTTTATTAAATTTAATAATATTAAATAATATTAATTTAATATAAAATTGTTAGGAAATAAAATTTTAATGATTATGATATTAGATTTTTCAACAAATATTACTACAGTAAAAAAATTATTCATTTTATCAAAAATTCAAGCTAAACATATATATTATTTATAATAAATATAACTATTGTGGTCGTTGAAATATTTTTTATGGGTCAAGTTCAAATAAATTAAACTATTAAACTACTTTAATGTTATATTCAAAACCATTTTGAACTGTTATATCAATTTATTGAATTTGTGGGTGACTTATAGATTTATGATATATTTCATTGTCTGGGGTTGGTGGCTATATTTGTTTACTGTGGAATCTTTCCTTTTCTGTATTATTAATGTTTCTTTTTGATTATCATATTTAATCTAGATTCAGTTTATTGTTATTCATTCTTGTCATTTAACATTAACTTGAAGTATCAACTAATTTATCAGAATTTGACAATGTCCACTTCAATATTTTTTTTTTCCATCCTATTGGTTTTCATTCATTTTTTGGTTGTTAACCTTAGTTTCAAAATTTTATACGCATGAAGGAATTTTGCTACGACTCTAAAAAGTATTATTATATATATATATATATATTTGGTCCATTTTTTGTGTTTTGGACACTAAGTATTATATATTAACCAGATTGATATTTAAGACTAAAAATTATTAACTAAGAGTAGGTTATAAATGTTTTAATATAACATAATTTGTAAAAGTTCAAAGTTTACAAAATTGTATGTATTTTCTTTGAAAGGTCTTAAAATTATAAATTATATAAATTCCAGGAAAATCTTGCTAGTCTTTTGAGATATGAATCATCATTTACCAAACCTGGCGAAACTACATCTTTTGAAGAATACATAAAGAGGAGACAAGAAGGTCAAAATGATATTTACTATTTATCTGCTCCTAAGTAAGGAAATTAACAAAATAATAAATATTTATCTTTAACTATTGTAAATATTTGTACACAGTCGTGCCTTAGCTGAAACTTCTCCGTACATAGAAGCATTAAAAAAGAAAAACGTTGAAGTAATTTATTGTTATGAACCACATGATGAAATAATTTTATATCAAGTTAAAACATTTAAAAATGTCAAACTCACTTTGGTTGAAAAAGAAGTTAACACTGCTAATAATCAGGATTCACAGACTACCGATTATGGTTTGTTATTATGATTTAATTATAAAATAAATGTATCTTTTTTTTTTAATTTATTTATAGGTACTGACAGTTTGAGCCAGTTACAATTAGATTCATTATTGCCTTGGATTGAATCAGTACTAGGTCCTAAAGTAAAAAAAGTGAAAGCTACTGGACAATTAGATAGCCATCCATGCATAATTACTGTTGATGATATGACTGCTGCTAGACATTTTATTAAAACTCAATTAAAACAAATGGATGAAGAAATGTTGTTTTCAGTTTTACAGCCTCGATTTGAATTGAATCCCAAGTACTTATATTATATTTTATCTTAAAAATTATATTTTATATTTTTATTTTTGCTTTTAGGCACATAGTCATCAAAAAATTACATTCATTAAAAGATTCAAATCCAGATTTAGCTAAATTAATTGTTGAACAGGTAAATATATGATATACAGAGAAACTTGTCTAAAATGCAATTGTATTTAGTCCCATCATAATTAATTTTATTGGATAAGCTAGAAATGTATTTAGAAAAAAACCATATTAACCATCCTTCATGGGATTCTTATTTAAACATTTTTTACTGTATATTATATACTATATATCTAAAATATGTTAACGGTAAACTATTTAACATATAAATAAATAAATAAATAGTTTAAATATAGAAATTAATTAATTAATAAAGACAGCATGAAGTATTATAATATTTGTTAAGTAATACCGGTTTTGAATTACAATTTCATCATCAGGTATATACAAAGTTAATAAAATTAAGACTAAATATAAAAAAATAAAACAATAACTCGTAAAATATTTAAAAAACAGTTAAAGCTTCTAACAAAAAAAACTAATAAGTAAATTATTATATTAATGTTAACTTAAAAAAATACTTTAAGAATACATTCATATGTTTTAAGTATTTTAGTTGATTAACTTGTATAACTTATTTTTTATTCCTCTAGACATTGTTAAGTGTGAGTTAAGTGTTATGGTTTTATATATTTTTTTAGTTATTTTCAATGTATAATTTCTGTTATGTCTGTTATGTTGAGGTGTAAGAAGTGTAAAAATTGTTAATAAACAGTATGGTATTTCTAACACTTTCTTTAATTTAGGTACCCTGGTACTTAGTATATTAGGAAATAAAATGACAGTTAATTATTTTGTATCTTAATCTAACGTTTGTAATATATGTATTTTTATTGTTTTATTCAGTTATACAGTAACTCAATGGTAACAGCTGGCCTTATTAGCGATTCAAGAAAATTGGTGTCCAACATGAATCGTCTTCTTGAATTAGTTATGGAAAAATATTAAGTTGTGGATTCATTGTTTATAAATATCCTCATTTTGTAAATATTAGAAAATGTTATATATATATATATATATTTATATATTTTTTTTTTATCATTAAATGTTTATACAAAAAAATATTTCTCTGATTTTTTTTATTTTTTCACTTTTATTTATTTCTTTTTTTCTTTTTTTACACTACGTACGCATTTCATACTATATATGCTTGGTATGCTATGTTCACTCTATGGTGAGGTAACACAGAACACGCTACGCATGGCCAGCACAAGAAAAATCTGACGAGGGGTGGGTGTCATACCAAAATTGCCGACTCGAAAAATTAAAAGCCGGAGCAATAATAACAAGTAAACTTCTAAAATAATTTTTTCCTATAAATCAAATACATGTTATGCATGTTTAGTCTAAAAACAAATGTCATATATTTAATTAAATGTATATTATTATTTATCATTATATTTATTGATTAGGTATCTGTAGGAATGTGATTTTTGTTAAAATGTTAGTAAAGGTAAAAAGTAAAAAATTAAATTAATAATTCCACTAGGCACCAAGTTTTTGTATTCTATAAACTATAAAATGCTTTTACAATTATGAACTATACATTTATACTAGTGTTCTTGATTTGATGTGGGTAATACCCGAGTTCCCACAAACCCGGGTACCAGTTTATCCGGGTAATACCCTATTTTGTGGGTAGTAAACGTTTTCGGATAGTGGGTACCATTACCTAAAATGTGACTTGGCATACATTTAAAAGTTTTACAATAATAAAACTGAAAAAATATAATTAAATCAAGAAACAACACGATTCGACCATCATAACAAAACAATAATTATACTCAATTTTTATCATAATAGTAGTTTTATTTTTTTAATATCATAAAAAAATTATCATTATCAATCACTATAAAGAAAACGAAGGGCAATAGAAGTAAAAAGAACTCCACATTTAAGAAAAAGTGAAAATTGTTAATTTAATATAAAAAATAAGGTAAATACTCGGTAATACTGTAATATTGTAATATTTTAGAAAAAAAAGTAGCATCTTTACATTTAAAGTTTAGAGATTTAGAGGAAAAAACCCTGTGAAGAAAGAAAAAAACCAAAATATGACAAATCATTAAATAATAATTTATTTAATAAAACACTAATTTTAACATCATAAAAATATAAAATTTCTACACAGAAAAAAAGTAATGAAGTAAAAATTATGAAAATATTAAAAAAAAAAGTGAAAATTGTTATAAAAAAAGAAAAAACTTGGTAATTTGAAAAAATAAATATGTTATAAAAATGGTAAAAAAGAAGAAAAACCCTGTAAAGGGTAAAAACTAAAATAATTGACAAATTAATTTAGGTAATTGAAAAAAGTAGTACCATACAACAAAAGGTATTAAAAAAATCTATGAAAAATGTATAAAATGGGAAGAAAAGGCTAACTAAGCGTATAATCTCGGTAGTGAAATAGATTTCGGGTCTAATTTCATCCCCGAGAATATCGGTTGCCCTCTTTGCCCCCCCCCCTCAAATACGCATTTGTTTCGACATTGATGAAGCGCAATAGAATGAGCATGCCCTAGGTAATAAATACCGCGGCTGCTAGTAGAGGTGGTCTCGGAATAACTGATATTTTATAGCGGTAACAAGCGTCATATAGTTTGCGCATACATCTATTGCATGCTCTCTCGTTAAATGTTATTGAGTATAACAGAATTAAATTACATTATTATAATGCATTATGTTCTTTTAAAATACGTAATATATTATTGATTATAAAATCATTTTTGTATTTTGATTAATACGTTTTTATTCCTAAGCATGCTGGGGAGCATGCCTGGAGAATTCGCCACTGCTTTAGACATATCTGAACTTGGAGGAAATAAAGAAAAAATCTTACTTTATATCTTCTAATGTAATGGTTGATTTTAATGGAATTGATAAAATATGGTAGATAGGTTGCACCGAAGAAAGACAAGACTTCAAATATTCTGCCATCAAATTTATTAAAGTACCTATCTAAAACCTGACTAAATTCTTTTCGACAAAATGTTTCTAATGTGAAATCAGCTTGAGTATTGGAATTGGAATCAATTTTTCTTCGGATTCAACCGTTTCCTATGATCCCTCTGAAAATCAACAGCTGGGTTCACATCCATTTTTGACGAAAATACTTAAGCACTTTGATATGAGTTTATTTAATTGATCTGTGTCATTTCGGATTACTTTTAATGATCTTACTGCACATTCTATTAACAAAATATAATCAATAATATTGAGATCTGAAGCCTCCAATTGTTCTGTTAGTGTTTTCATTTGATACATTCTGGTTATTATTGTGTACATACTAACAAAGAAGTCAAATGACATACACTTTTTTTCTAATGCTACAGCTTGACTTTTATTTTTTTGGTCTATGTTTTTAACGATTGTCAGTTCATTAATTTAAAACACATAAAATTATTTCATATGAAGTGTTAATTGCTTTATGGGACTCGGCACGTGCAGTCTATCTGGTCTTTGATAAATTGCGAAATTTTAATGACCCTTCAACCTCAAACAACCTTTTCAGTAGATATCCAACTTGCTTAGTGCATGAAGAAAAAAATACATATAAGGATTCTAATTTGTTAAATAATTCCAGGGCCGTCCTGATGATTTGCGGGGCTCGGGGCAGAGTAATATCGCGGTGCCTTGAATGTCGAAAATGTCATTATCGCGCGTCAATTGCATATTAGAACTCAAATGTGCGCAAATGATCTTAACAAATATAGTACCTTAGCTCTTACAACAATATGAACAAGTAAATTAATAAATAAATTATATAGTAAACAATTTTACGAAATGATAAGTACATTTTTTTTTTGCTCGTCAACTTAACTTTTTTTTATTGTGTCTATGATCTATGAAAGCAAGGCCTGTTCAACTGTGGTGAGAGCGCGGGGTCTAGGACGAGGGCTCCGCTTGCCCAGCCCTAGGAACGGCCCTGAGTATTACCGATTGATTAATTGCCATTGAAAAACTCATTTGAAATCACGATGGTACGCACGTTTTCAAAACGATCTTAAATACAAATAATGCTTTCGTAAAACCATCGAGGAAATGTTTAATATTGTTTAAAGTTTTCACTTTTATGGACCGTTCAAAACACTAAATGTATCGCAAGTAACTGTATACGTTTTACAGTTGGCATAAAATGTTTTTGAAATTATTTGTAAATTATAGAAACGTTTTAAAAAGCGAAAAATTACTTGAAAAACTCTCACCACACTGTCATAAAATGCAAAGAGAAATTTGAATAATGTGACATGTATCCAATTTCATATTAAGAAAACGGGTCATTTTTACGATAAATTTAAATGTCACGCATTGGTTACATGTCATGTTTAGTAACGATAACAACAATGATCAATGGCACATCAACACGTTAGACTTGACTGACAAGAGTAAAAAAGTTAGAGCTAGTACAATTGTAATGAAGTCACAAAATGCTAACTTCGATCGTCTTCTTGAAACATGAACACTAATTATTTGTTAACATGCTGATTTTTTTTTCTCCGTGTTCGATGAAATCGTTTCACAAATTGATTTATGATTTATTTAATTTTTCCAGTGTCACACATTATAGTATCTGAAATATAAATCGACTTATTTGAATCTCATGTTCTCCCGGTTATAATTTGGAAATATAAACGCCAATACTTTTTAGCTTTGCTTATGATAATTATTGATTTTTTTTCGCAACGAATGTCAACTCGTCCGGATAGAACGTGCAATAATGATTTGCGTATGGTGTGTTGCGCCGCAGGAGCAAATACGTAAGAGGCGACTTCGCCGCGGGGAAGATCATGCTGTCGGAGAAGACGGGCGATATCCTGTTGGCGCCGATCGTGGTGACCACTTCGGACGTCCAAGAGTTTGACTTTTCCATTCTCATCTTCAAGTCGTGGTGAGCCTGCAGTGCATGGCAACGCGCGCACACCCCTTCGCCCGACCAACCGCACGCTTTTGTACGCCTCGCGCACGTACACGCCGTAGCCGTTTGCTACGTGATCGATCCCACAGGATCATGGCTGACGAGAAATTTTGAGAGCCCCGGCGCTGATCGGTTCCCGGCTCCCTTTACTTGCACTCGTTTGGACAGGATACACACACTGTTTGTACATACTTTAGTGCGATAAAAATATTCAAACTCGCATCTAGTTTTCGTTGCGGCGAAAGAGATTATAAAAAAATGTTTTATAAAAGGCTGAGACGACGGGCCCCGAGGCTCTAGCCCTCCATGCCCTGCATAGGGTACACGTAGCCACCGATGCTATATCGTGTGAAAAGCACTGCGTGCACGCGTACAACATATCGCAATACCGCTGCCGATTACTACGAGGACGGATTAAAATTTTCGGGAGGAGGGGGAATATACACGAACGAAAAATTGTATTTTGTTTTACTTATTATTAAACCACGTTCATTATCGTATTTAGCAGTGGTAACATTTGACTACTTGTTTAATAATAGACAATCGTAAAAACAATCAAATCGAGTGTGAGTCATCGTAGTACTCGCAAAAACACGAATCGCCCAAATTTTCATCTGTATTTTAAAACACCATTCGTTGCCGATGAACGCAATTACATCTGTTATCAGTTAAATAAGTGTATACATAAATAAAATATTTTATCTGTATCTTAATTTGAGGGTCGTACAATTATGGGACCCCAGGGCAGCCCACTCGGCCTTCTTCTGAACCCGGCTCTGACGCTACTTAACGCACGTACCTATGAACGTTGTCCCAACATTTCTCGAACCCGCTTTTATTTTCACTGCGTTTTTCTTCACGGCACCACTGTAATCGCATTATAAATGGACAATCGTGTCCGATTTTTCGAATCAATTGTTTTTTGCCCAATACAGGTTGACTACCGGTGATGTATTGCTAAAATAAATGATGGGTATACATGTTATTTCATGTTGTAACTATAATATAGCAGAAATCCACAAAACTCACTATAGTCATTATAATGAAGTACACATCCTTATTTATGACTGTTTGATAACAAAAACTTGTTGTTAAATGATAACAAATTTGAATTTTTCATTAAAAAAAAATTAATAATAATATATCCGATACTGAATCACGTCATAAATGTAACTACAAGTTAGGTTAGTCAAAGTATTATATAGTTATTTGTCAAATTACATGCTATACGCTAGATACGGCTGTATACCAGCGTATCAAAAATTTCTCATAAGCTATACGCCATGGATAAAAATAGCGTATTGGGTACACGCCGTATATCCCCGTATACCCTCCAATAAATCACTGCCGGTAGCATAGCATCGGTCTTGTGCGATACACGCGGTACCGAACGCGGATGTAGACAAAGAACATTTGTTTCTTCGAAACTCGTAGAACATATTTACTGAACAAATGTTCATTTCATATGCATTTCGCGACATCAAATTCCGGAATCTCTGCAGGGGCACACACGATTGCGCGATGTGCGTGTGGCTAAAATCGCAAGTCGAACCTGGTACTGCAATATATTTCGTACCCGCGCGCGCACTATCGCATTACTCGAGCTTGGAAACGCCGTCGTTGCGTTTGGCGCGTTTAATGACGGGAAAAAGGATTGTACCTCGGAGTCACCCCAAGTATGTTGCATCTCAAGGGCGCCGAACCAGCGACCAACGGTTATAACTCTAGACTTAAAAGTTGTGTATAAATGACAAGACCGTCGAGTTGTGAAATAGCGAGTGATAATACTTGGTGGAGTCTTGAGTAATTTTAGCCAAAGCAAATTGTGCTTCGAGTTGCGCAAACCAGACCGCAGGATCTTCAGGCCAAAATGGTGAGATTTTGATGCCGACGCGAGAGACAAGCAGTACGTCTTGAGGTTGTGCGTTTTCCATTGTCGAGGGCACCGCTATATATTCTTTGGAAATCTATACAATAATATATTAACAATATTATTTACTGTTGATCTTTAAAACTATAATGGGTCTAAATGAGATAAAAAAAACATACGATGGATATGTATATATATATAAAAAAAAAACACTAAATCACCCAATTACAAATAGTGCTATGTAATAGCCAGCTGGCTATGTATACAAAATCAACATCGTATAACCCATAGCGAGTGTTTTTAACGAGTGTAAAACAAGTACGAAATATTAATCGAACGTTCGTTGTTAACAAGACAACATAACGGAAACACTGTGGACAGTAAGAGAATAAAAAATAAAAACGATCAAGAAACGAGGCATTCGCGACACCATCACGCATCGTATCGTCGACCACGCTCAAGAATTACAGTTAATACCACGTGATAAAATCGCGATGACAAACCGTTCGGATAGAATTTCAACCATCAAGGACGACGGCCAAAAGTGCAGGCTGTTCGTGGGTAATCTGCCGAAGGTGAAGACTGAAAAGGAGATATTTGACGAAGTGAGCCGCATAACGCGCGGTCATTTGGTGCGTGTGATCACGTACAAGAACTTCGACGACCCGTCGATGCACCGGGGCTTCTGCTTCCTGGACTACGGGTCGGTGGCCGCGGCTATGGGCGCCAAGTGGGCACTGTCGAAGCAAAAGGTGTTCGGGTACAAGACAATCGTCGACTGGGCGGACCCGGAACCGCAGGTGGACGCGAACACGATGGCCACGGTGCGCGTACTGTTCGTCAAGAAGTACGGCGGCGTGTTGGACGAACGCGTGCTGGCCAAGATGTTTGGCCGGTACGGGGTCGTGGAGCGCGTAAAGAACCTGAGGAACTACGCGTTCGTGCACTTTGAGCGGCGTGAGGATGCGCAGTCGGCCATGGACGCACTGGACTGTTTCAGGGACGTGGCTTCAGGTGTGCGTCTCGAAGTCGCGTGGGCCAAACCACCGGTGGACAAGCAAACGCGACGGCGGATATTGCGTAACCGAGAACGCCGGATACGGAAATCCGCGGTCACGGCCATGAGTCAACCGGTTCGCTATGCCCCGCGGCCACCGGAACGCGCTCCCGGAGCCAAAAAACGCATCGGCCCCGCCCCCGTTGCTACAGCCTACACCAAGTACGACCATCGCGGTTTCGAATTCAGACCGCGGCAACCGTGCAACCGGTGCACCCCCGTCTCCACGTTGAACATTCCAGTGGCCGGGGCCACGTCCGACGATCGGAACAACAATGCACGCCGGCGCGGCATCAACGTCACGAGTACGGACGAGTGCAAAGCGGTTCGTATGACGATGACGATTGGAAGAAAGGTTCCACGAGCACGTTGGACTAGAAACTGTTGAACTTATTTGACAGAATGTCCATGAGCTGCGCCAAAAACAATTGGCGTCACCGAAGTGTTCTCTAGCCGTTTACGATGTTTAAAAGAATCGACCTTTATTTAATGTTAAAGAACCCGCATTTTACAGAAAATAAAAATAATATAAAAAAGTTGTTTCAAATAATTTATTTAGCATGACGCGAGTGTTCAAACAATTGAAACACGAAGTATAGCGTTTTCAAACGTATTTTGAAGTGGCCACTGATCGATATCATGGCAATTGGATACGGAAAGCTACTGATGTGCCGTGGGTAAATACTCGACGGGTAGATAAATATTTTGGGTATTTCCCACTATAATATTTACCTACTAAAAATGTGGGTAAATATTTTTTTTTTAATCTGGTCAAACTGTATATTTCTATTTTTATTACTGATAGGTATCGATATCATATAACTGATACTACAACCATTGATTATAGAATATATCTATTCTATAATCAATGCTAAAAATTCTATTACTAATTGATCAATACAAGTTCTTTTATCAAATGTTAATTAGTTTAGTAATAGTTTTTTTTTTAGTCATGGGTCGGGTAAAAGATTCTGTGTGGAAGCATTACCATCGCGGTGAAAACAATAAAAATGTCCTATGTAATTTCTGTAATAAAATATTCAAATTTGCCAAAGTGAATAAAATTAGCAAAAACTTCATAAATATAATTTATGTACTCTAATCGTCAGTCTTGAAAAAACATGAAAAAGTCAATCATAAAAAAGCAAGGATGGAAAACGTTTTTGAAAAACATTATTAAATGAAAAAAAAATGAAAAACGAAAACAATTAAAATGTAACAACGAAATCAATTAATAAAATGAAAACAAAAAAAATATTGTAACGAAATCAGAAATCAAAAAACGAAAATAAATTATAATATTATACTATTATTATTTATTACGAAAAAAAAATATATCTGTTATCAAAAAGTTAATTATTCTGATAACTAATAGGTAATTGTTGACAAATAAAATATATTAATAGCATAGCACAATAATTAATTATAATCCACATGGCACATACACATTGCTGTGGTGACGGTAAAATTATATTACCTTTCACGACGACGGTCATGGATCATAGTGTAATCTATAACATAGATGCCACTTCAATTATTATAATATGATTATATTATTATCTATTGATTTTAGCAGTTGATTAGAAATTGATTTTGTTTTATAATTTATTATACCTATTCGTACTCATTATCCTATTGGCTATTATAGTTAATTGTAACTATCAGGGCCGTCCAAAGGTTTTTCGGGGCCTGGGACAAATTAATTTGGGGGGCCCTCCAGCGACCTTAATAATAAGATATGATTAACAAAATATTCAATGAGAATAAAAAAAATTCTTGCAAACGTATTTTTCCAAGCCTTAACCAATCAAGCTTATTTAAATGCATGTGCTGTATTACACACTTAATTTTCAATAAATTCTAAACAACGCATCACCATATATTATACTAAAAAGTACAATTTATTCCTAAATAGTTATGCTTATTCAAGGAAAATATGAACTTGGATGTTTATTGAATTAAATAAATAGATAAGGTAAATTAAGAAAATTAAAAAAAAAATTATTTTATTAGTTTATTATTGTATATAAAATATTAAAATGTATAGCAGAAAACTTTTTTTCTTGCTTTTTTTTCAGCAAAGCTGTCTATAACATCATCATAATCTAAAGTCTTTGCTAACTTGTGTTCAATGGAGAGAATTATTAAATGATTTAGGCGGTTCTTTTCTGTAGTTGAATGTAAATAACTTTTTATTAATTTCAGTCTACTGAAAGATCTTTCTCCCGTTGACACAAACGTGGAAATGGTAGAAAGTAATCGAAGACAAATACATATTTGAGGTAGTATATTTTGAAGTCCTTTCTTATATATTTGATTAAGAATAGAAATTAATGCAATTTCGCTATCATTAAAAATAATTGTTGAAACTTTGTGTATTTTGCAATAAATGCGTAGTTCTTCTTTTAATACACTAGCACACACGTCATTAGATTATAAACTTGAAATTATTTTAGCTTGAGCTTTTAAAAATTCATCACATGGTTCTTCTGGTGGGCAGATAATTGAAGAAAATGTGTTTGATATTTTTTTCATACTTGCTTGAATACCATAAATATCAGATAAAAGCCTATCTAATGCTGTTACAAACACTTCAAATTTAAATTGTCTTGGCTGGGCAATGTGTACTGTATAGTACACACATGACAAAATGTGTCAATTATTTTGTAATGGTACTACAATATAATGTAATATCACTAATAGAATTGTATATTATTAGGTGGATGACACAAAGAAAATAATTTTTGTCTCAATAAAAGTGATAGCCGGTCGATGACAGCTCGTCATTATTAATTATTATACATCAAAATTTTAAGGGGCCCCATAAAAAAAATATTCCGGGGGCCTGGGGCACAATGTACCCGTTGCCCCCCCCCCTTCTGAACGGCCCTGAATAATTCAACAACAATAATACTGTGTTCCACAAATGTGATTAAACGGTGTGCTTGACATGAAATATATGGTATATTATGAGTCATATTATTTATGACCAACTATTTTAGAAAGTATTGCTTGAAAATTTTTTTATAAGTTTATACTAACAGTTTTAAAAATAGACATGGGCAAAATTAAGCATGGATTTAACTTAAAATAATTTAACCGTAAAAATTTATTATTTACTCACATGCCAGTTTTTTTTCAAGAATAGTGGATTAAATAACAAATATTTGTTAAGAATATATTAACCTTACTGGAATATTTTAAGTTGTATTAAAATTATAATACTAAGTTATTTATATTAATCATATATTGATCACAATATTTATTATTACATAATACATTGTAATCAGGGGCGTCATTGAGGGGGGGGGGGCAGACTATGGCAAATTCTCAACTCTAAGAAATTTTAAAAAGTAGGCGATTCTTTGTTTGATGATCAAATGCTAAAATCGGTAAATAGTATATTTTTATTTACTATTTTGTACTCAGAAATCAGATAATATTTTTTAAACTTTATTTTTGGTATATTATATATTTTTATATATGTGATCTTTATAAAACAGTTTTCGTGATATCGATACCATAAAAATTGAGTTCATATTCTTTAAAAAATCGTTAATATCGTTTCTATTCATCCAGTGGCGTAGCCAGGATTTTTAAATTGGGGGGGGGGCTAACCATTTTTTGGATAAGTAAGATAAAAGAGGATATGAGAATTCACCCTTAACCCCTCCCCCCCCACAATCTACCACCAAGTTTCTAAACGTAATTCAAGCATTTTAGTATAGTTTTAAAAATATTTATTAATATATAATTTATAACAATAATAATAATAATTTTGGTTTTAGTTTTCAGTTACTTGCTCCACTCTGACAGCTGCATCCTCTTAGGCGAATTTCTGGCAAATTCAGTTATTATTTCACTTTCATCGAATTGCTCTTTTTTATTTATATTAGCCATAGCTAACCCATTCAGTCTGTTTTCCGACATGGTGCTTCTTAAAAAATTTTTTAAGCGATTAAGTGCTGAAAACGTTCTTTCCGGAGTGAAAGAGGTAACTGGTGACGTGGCGAATAATTGTAAAAGTATTTTAATGTTAGGTTGAAGAATGGTGCGATGAGAGAGTGAATCAAGAGCAGAATTCGGTTTTGGAATAGTATTTTGACTCCATTGTTGCCTCCATATGAACAGGTCAGCCCTGATTGTAGATGAGGTATCATCATGGAGATCTTGGACATATATTTTAGCAGCTTTTATAATATTTTTATCATCATACATATTTAAATTGGCCGGAATAAGTCCTTCAAGTGGCATAACATCAATAAGCCATTGATTAAAACGAGCATCCATTGATTCTATTAAATAGTCAAGATACATTATACATAAAAACACGGCCCATGAAGGGGGCTATAGCCCCCTTAGCCTCCCCCCTTGGCTACGCCACTGTATTCATCTCAAACTACGGTATATTATTTTTGAGATAAAATTTTATATTTTGATAAATAAGTTCTATATAGTATTAAATATACAAATAATAAAAAAAATTAAATTTAATTAAATATTTATTTAATTAGATTTATATTATTATTCCATTAAACCTATTGATAGTTAACTTATAGCCTATAGGATGGGTAAATACTTTAATGTTTTACTATTTTTAATGTTTTTATTTAATTGGGTAAATTGAAACATTTCATGTTTTTTGTTTATCATCATGACATAATTATTCATTACAAATCCTTACATGTTTTGTTCCGAAAAAATATTTTATTGATAGTCTTTTGTCCATAAATATTAAATATTTAAATATAAAGGTAACCATAATTTTTTAAATATTATGAAAATAATTTTAACTGTAAGATATTACGAACACTTTTATTCAAGTTTACCAAATTATAGTATTGATTATTCCTGTTTAATTTGAAGAAATAAAATAGGTTGCTTAGAATTATATTATTTTTAGAAATAAATTTTAAGCTTACATATTAGAAAATAAATACTTTATCTTCATACTTTGAAGCTATTTCTATAATCAGAAAAAAAATATTTTATTTAATAATTATTATAATTATAAAGTTTATGATAGAAAATAAAAAAAATGTTTAAATAATTTTGAATTTTTCTTTGTTATCATACATAGTTACACTAAGTAACCATAACATTTACTTAAAAAATCAAACTTATACAGTTATAGTATAAACTTTGTCTCTACTGTCTCTAATATATCTTCTTCAACTGAATGCTGAAGTCATTACATGTTGTTCTGAAGAAAATCATCAATTATAATAAAACTAATCAAGTTTAACGATGCCTGGGTTATTAAGTAAGTCTAATCTTTAATTTTAAGGTTTATATTTAAATTCTCATTATTTTAGAATTAAAAAGACCATCCCGTAGGTGAAGAAAATATCCCAGTTATTTTAGAAATGTTTCATCATGTTTTAGAAGTAGTTAGTTACTTTCAATGTACTTATTTCTTTGTTGAGAATTAACTTAAGTTAAACTTTAAAAAAGAGCTTGTATACAAATTTTAATTATTAAAATTTTCAATTAATTGTTTGTGATTTAATGATAATTTATTGGAACACCAATTTAAGATAGTAAAAGAAATCGACCAAATATTGGTAGACTTATTAGAAGAGATCCAGTAACACTACATTAACTTTTACTTTATATTAATACTTCTAGTTAAATAATTGAAATATTTTATTAATTCATTAATGATAAACTTATTTCCATTTATAAATATAATTTACATTCTCAAGTTCATAACAAAAAATTGTTTAGATTTTGATGTCCATGAGAAAATGTATTTGCATTTTTTTTTACAATGTACATATTGCAGATAGAAATGTATACGTATTATTTGTTTTAAGAAATTAAATTGTGATTTTTACAGTTTAAGGTCTTTAGAAATTTCAAACAACATTTTCAGTAATTTATAGTACTGATAATATTCATAATATAATAACAAAGAATAATAAGTTGTTTTATTTTAGCAGCTGAAGCACTTGAACAAGATATTCAAAACTTTTATGAATCAAACAAGTAAATTATTAAAATATTGAGTATTGTGGAATTTATATTAATAACATATGATTTATCTTTATGTACAGTCATGGCCAAATAAACCTGACCATCGCATTGAGTTCTGAGGATGAAGATTCTGGTGATTATGATAATTTTCTAAATTTTTCAATTTCTTGATCATTATTCTCGAATGTAGATATAGAAATCCTTAAAAAACAAAATAATTTTGATGACAAACGGTCTCAAAAATCTACAAATATAAGATCTGGAATAAGAATTTTTCGATACCATCCTTATTCCAGACGGAATAATAGTAATAATTCAAATGTTATAAACAACAGGCGTCCACCTAGTCCACCTGGCCCAATCGATATAGAAGTAAGTGGTTTAAATTATGTACTCAATACAATTTCATTATATTACACTATTATACTTGAAGGATTACAATTAGACTAGGTTTAGTAATCATTTAACATTTTAATGTTATTTAAAAAATAAAATACTGATATTAGCATGTGGTTAGCATTAACTATTTTCATACAAAAATTTAGTATGCACATTATAAAATGTCTTTTATTAAAATAAATGTTTCAAGTCTTAAATATAGTTAACACACTAAATTTATATTATCAAAAACTAGAAAACATGATATTTTTATTTTATAATAAAATAAAAAAATATATTGATTTTATTTTGATATTAAGATACCAAAATTTTCATAAGTTCATCATTTTAGATCAATGAACATACTCCATATCATGAAACTGGAGTACTTAGTCGAGGATCTGATATGGATAATTCATTTGAATCAGATAAGTAAGTCATTATTATAATAATTAATTATTGCGGAAATTATATTAACAACACTTGATTTATCTTTATTTATAGTCATGACCAAGAAAGTATGTCAATTGCATCAATTCAGAACAATAAAGATTCTGGTTTTGATAATAGCTTAATTCTTCGATCAAATTTTTTAAATATTGATGAAGAAGTCATTGATATAATGAACTATTTCAACACCAGGCATTTACATTCGACTGATCTATCTGAAAAAGAAGTAAGTGGTTTAAATTTAGTAACTCGGAATACAATTTTATTATATTACACTATTATATCTGAAGGATAACATTCAGACTCGGTTTTGTAAGCATTTAAAATTTTTAATGTTATTTAAAAAATAAAAACTGATAATAGCATGTGGTTAGCATTAACTATTTAAATTATCAAAAATTATAAAACATGATATCTTTATTTTATAAAAAAATAAAAAAATATATTGATTTTATTTTGAAATTAAGATACCAATATTTTCATAAATTCATCATTTTAGATCAATGGACATACTCCGTATCATGCAACTGGAGTACTTAGTCAAGGATCTGATATGGATAATTCATTTGAATCAGATAAGTAAGTCATTATTATAATAATTAACTACTGCGGAAATTATATTAACAACACTTGATTTATCTTTATTTATAGTCATGACCAAGAAAGTATGTCAATTGCATCAATTCAGAACAATAAAGATTCTGGTTTTGATAATAGCTTCATTCTTCGATCAAATTTTTTAAATATTGATGAAGAAGTCATTGATATAATGAACTATTTCAACACCAGGCATTTACATTCGACTGATCTATCTGAAAGAGAAGTAAGTGGTTTAAATTTAGTAATTCGCAATACAATTGTATTATATTACACTTGAATAACTGAAGATTCTAGTTGTGAAGTTCTCTAATCATTTAAAACTTAAAATATTTGTTTCCAGTATTTTTTAATTAAATCATTCATTTGAAATGTCTACTTTTATTGAAAAATTGTAACATCAAAATAAAATCGTTTTCAATACTTGATCCTAGTTTCACTATATTTATTGACCATTATAGATAACCATAAAATCTATATTTTTAAAAATCTTAATAATCTTGTAACGTCTTTATGTTACAAATTAACTGTAATTTTAGTTTATAAATATTTTCATTAATTTATTTTAGATTATTGGAAGATCCCAAACTAATGAAGAAAAACTTCTTGAATTATTTGGGGTTGATTTGGAGTCTGTGAACACTTCTGATGAATACTAGTAATAATATTTTTATCGTATGTGGGTTAATTATTTATTTTAAACAAATGTCCTTATGAAATATACTAATGCCAGTAATTCAATTTAGTGCTTTATAATACTTAACAGTATATTTATTATGAATTACAGAGTAAAATAATTATAATACTTTTTGAGATGTACCTTATTAAAACTTTTGTAGTACTTATATTATAATTTTTTATATTACAACTATTTTGTAGAATTTCTATAAACTGGAAATCTATTTCATTAACTATACCAACATCTTAAAATATTAAAACAATTTTAGTAATGGACATTTTGCAAAATTAATAAATTTTATAATAGGTACCTACTCATTAAAATATAATTCATACTTTTTAATAAATAATTTAATATTATTTTTCTTTAGAATTATTTTAGTTTTGATAAGTATAAAGGAAATTTAATGTTATAATTATATATTATCATTATTTTATGGACTACAATCATATTAATCGTTAGATTTTGTTTTAAATTTTATAGGATGGAATTTTTTTTTTTTGTTGTACTTATCGAATTATTTAAAAATATGTTTATGAGTTGTGGGACTAAATATATAATGCGATCTATTATTGACCATGAGTGACATACGTGTAACATTTTCCCAGGAATTTATGTGCGTGACATTTCTTTTTATTCTAATCGTCGTATAATGCTTATTACGGCTAATTAATTACTATCATATTTTCAAATCTTGAGTTCATGTATTGATATCTTTTAAATTAAACATCAATGTTTCAACCGAAATTCTGAAAAAAAATTGCATGGTTCCCATAATTTTATTTCTGTCTTTTATTTAAAAGAGTATTAATATAGTATAGTACGACTAAACTATAATATTTATATTTTTCCTAATTAATATACTGTAGCATTAAAGAGTATTAAAAAGTCTTTTGTTTTGGCAACATGTATAAAAGTCTATACCAGAATAAATTTTCTCAGAGGTTCAAATGTTTTGCATATTTATGTTCTTACATTTTTAAATATTTATTTAGTTATATAATAATCGTATAGTTAGTGTCTTTCAATATTTAATTTTTACTTTTTTTTTTTTCGAAAACAGGTAAAATATAACATATGCTGATATGAAAATCAATTATGTTAATGAAAAATTGTTTTGAAAAACAGTTTATACGTGATAGACATACATCAAAGTGAAGCCTAAATTTTTTTCAAAGTTCGTGGAAATCCAAAAAATATTTTTGATTAAAATTTGTAAAAGATATGCAACCAATTTCGGTCTTGAAAAAATATTTAAATGGTTGTATAATAAATATTAGTTGTATTATAATAAAATAAATATATATTGATACATAAAACATTTAAGTAAACAATGAGTAAAATTAATGTAACAATGTTTTTATATTTTTGCATTAGAACGAATATGAAGAATAAGTAGGTTCCAGTATAGGCAAACTAATTCACGTTGTGGTAATTATAGTACATGAGGTGATAATTTATGTACTATTCAAATTTAATTTACAATTTATTTAATAATTAACTATTGTGGATATTATATTAACAACAATTGATTTATCTAGTCATAACCTAATCATAACCAGGGCTCGGGATTTATAGCACTTAAAATCATTAAAATAAGTGCTTAAAAAAGCGCTTAAAAACATCATTATAAGCACTAAAATAAGCATTTAAGCATTTAAATTAAGCAATAATTTTTATTAAAAAAAAAAAAAAAAACTATAAAATTCTAATAAATTTAACAAAATAAAAATAAATCTTCACTTTCAAGACTTTAAGGATGTTATGGATTTTCTAAAGGATTTTTCTGAAAAAAAAATGTAAACTGTTCTTTCTGTTTTTGATCATTCTGACGTTTAACACTCAGTTCTATTTTTAGCATTAGAATATCTTTCTTAACCCTACAACGATGTCTTAGATGGTGACAAACTACATGACAACATAAATAAGATAAGAATTATTTTTAATTTTAATTCTATCAAAAACGACTTTGCAGGAGAATACTATAAAAACGTAAAAAAATTGGTCAAATAAGCAAAAATAATCAGAAAAACTTGAAATAAGCAATTTTTTTAAAAATTGCTGAAAAAAGCAAAAAAAAGGCACTTTGAAATTTCATAATTGTACGTGTTATAATTTGACATACACTTATATAGCACTCTGCTACATTTTAAGTTAATCCATAAAAATAAGCAAATGCTTTAACTCCCGAACCCTGATCATAACCAAGGAAGTAAGTCCATTGCATCGATTCGGAGCCATGAAGATTCTGGTGTTGATAATAGTTTAATTCTTCAATCAAATTTTTTAAATGTTAATGAAGAAGTCGTTGATATCATGAAGTATGTTAATACTAGACATTTATATTCATAATTCGGCCAGAAGCAATGTCATTCATTAGGTCACGAAATCTATTTCTTCAAGCTTACTATATTAATAACTCTCAATTACCTCGTGTTTATGATGTATGTGATTTAGGGGTAATCTTTGACACTACCCTTTCTTTTTATAACCACTTAGTACATAAAATTAGCAAATCCTTTTTAATATTAGGTTTTATTATAAGAAACTGCAAGGATTTCACTAATACTGATGCCTTAATAACATTATTCACATCGTAATAATGACCTTAGTATTAAGTTGGTTAATGTTTTTTTACGGTCTCGTAACAGTTGTTCGGGTAACCCGGGCAGTGCGCCCGTCGATGCCATCTCGAGAGTATTTGCGTACCCTGACTCGGAGTGTCAATAGTAATACTGCGGCCTTGCTCGTGGTAGTAATATATACCATCCTTCAATTGTAATCTCAATGAGACTCCAGCCGCTAAACTCCAAGCGTCAGTGAGCGCTGAGATTGGATCCATGACCATTTTGGTTTATTATTATGCCGCGAGGGTAACACGGTTGATAAATAATTCTGTCCCGATACAATTGTATTCCTTTGTAATAAAAAAGAAATATTTTGTTTACATATCAATCAAAATTCTGTGGCGTTACTAAGCTTAATAGAACACACATTTCCAGTTGGAGTCACATTTGGACCTATTTTCATTTTTTTTTTTTTTACAATTTTATGGTTTTAATTTTTTACCAGTGATTTGTCAGATATTTTAAGTCATTAATTTTCTATGTGTATTGTATTCCCATTATTGTTGTCGTTTAGTTTGTGAACTTCAGATGCTGCTGTTTTTTTTTTGACTTGACTTGTATATCGTCTAAATTGTAACTGTGTTTTTTGCAATGTCCCAGTATCCAAATCATTTAGTAAGTTATTTATTTATTTTTTGGTGTGAATATATTGTTGTTTATTTTTAAAAGTGATATTTCTTCTTTTTTGTTCATTAGATAATTAATTTTTTCTTATCCAGGTAGCAAACTATTATACGGTGCGTGGTGTATGACTCTCCGCGTCGTAAATAAATCGAATTCCGGTGTAATCATGTGTTGTTTATTGCTAAAGAAATTAAATAATATTTATGTTACCGGAAATGTTGACATTTTAGGAAAGGATGACCATTCCTAGTAGCGGAAGGAAATGATATCATTGCCTAGGAATTGTCATCATTTCCGTAGTTTATTAGGCAATGTTATCACTCATTACTTTCTTACACGAAAGCATTGGAACTTATGATGTTGCAAGTCATGTGGGACCGGCTTTACAATATAATTATTAGAACGATAACTAATTCGTAGCGGCGATATACTAAAACTCGTAATCGTCACCCGTCGATAAAATGGTTGAGTGGAAAATGTCTATCGCATATCGTATATATTTATCGCAATCTTTATGTGTTTTATTAAAAGTGTCCCTAACCTGTACATGCAGTATACCACCTTTAGTAGTGTGTTCTTCTTAGTACAGTACGTATTTGTTATTTACACATTCAGTGCGTTTGTTAAAAATGGATCTCAATAAAATGCGAAATGAATTTAATAAAGCAATTTTATTACTAATTGACGATAAGCGTGATGACAACAAATCGTTCATGAATAATGAGGAATACGATCGTCGTATGGAAGATGTAAAACTATCCAAGATTAAAAAAAAATGCAAGAGACATTATAGAAATATTCGTAAGTACGATGTTATTTTAATAAATGATAAAGAGCGCTTAATTAAGGCCATGAACCATGATAATGACGGTATACGTTATTACGTTAAAAACGAAGAGCTATTCGATATTCTTCACTCTACGCATATAGCTATCAGTCACGGTGGTCGCGACCGTATGATACGTACGAAAAATTTTAAGAAAATGAATCGGTTATTAGTGACTTTGAACTTGGTAAAAAAAAACGTAATAGTTTAATATATTTATTTATATATATTAAATATAATTTACTAACTATAATATTTTTATTTAGTTTATCAACGAAAACAAAATATACTGAATGCACGTCAATCATCTGCGCAAAATTTAGAAAAACAGGCTCAAAAAAATGATTAAAACATTGAATAAAAAATGTGATGAACTTAGTGTTGGAACTACAGTAGGCTGAGCATTCCTGATGTAGACCGTGCGCGTGGATTGCTGAGAAATGTACTAGCGGTTATAACTGAAGTTAAAGAAGATTTATACAAGCTATGTTAGAATTAATTTAGTATTTTTATAGCATATTAATCATCATGACACACTGACGGTGCCATGGCTCGCCGGTCGGGCGAATAAGCTGGGCTGCGCCTCTGGGTCATGGATCGTTGGGTGTCAGAGGCGTCAGCTGAGGTTGCCGGTTCTCTGATCGTCGTGGAAGTAGGTTGGACCAATCCCGTGTCGACGTATCTAACGAGGATCAGCCTGTCGCTACGGTCTAGTAAGGTGGTCCTTGTACGTTAGCGGCCGGGTTGTGATCTTTATAAAGACCATTTAAGTAGATGCAATAAATTGCTAATCGCAGGGTGACGATGGTTGATTAATTAATATACTTCGAGGGCGTTCGTTGAGCATCGGGTAGGTGGACTCAATGATCGATTAACCCTGAGTGGTATATTAATCAGGTTACACCGTGCGGCTTGCCGGGTAGGCAATCTATGCTTCCGTCGGACGGCGGTGATGGCAGTCGTTGCCTGCCGCGGGCGCTGGTAGCTCGTTGTCGGTGCAGCGGCAGGTATCGGCGTTGTTTAGCGAGCTGTCTTGGTTCTGAGTAGATCGTCGTAAGTCGTCGGGATTCTCCTCTTGGTCTTCTTGTATTTCAATTTCAGTGTTCAATTCGTGATTTGAAGTCTGGAAGAATATGTTAGAGTGTTGAGAAGAAGTTATTTTGTTCGTCATGGCGTCTCGGTATAAAATCGCGTTACTGTACCGATTAATGAACACGTGCTAATAGTTCGGGCGGCAGCGCTCATCTGGTCGCCCGGACATCTTGTATTTTGTCCACTTCTAGTCATCGGATCACATCACGGGCAGTGTCTACGGATAGGTCCATCACCCTATATCCGTTGATATCACCCTTGATTTTGGTATTTTCGTTGGCGTGTCTCTCATGCATTGCTTTGTGTGGGGGGGGGGGGTGCTCTGCTTCAGGCTTTTGCCTCTCTCAGAGTGTGGAATATAAGATCTGAAAATGTTTATCGAGTTTATCTAGGGTAGGGAGTTAGAAGGAGATGGGGCGATTTCTGTGGCGAGGGGAGATGCGGGGTATGGTCGAAATTTCGCGGATCATGGAAATCGGGGAGTTGATGACGGAAGATTTTAGATTATTTGTTTCGACGGAGATTTGTTCAAGGAGAGGGATGACTCTGGTTGAG
>NW_020273592.1:134965-155553 GCF_003268045.1 Sipha flava | reverse complement strand
AAAAATAATGAAAATTGGGATATTAATAACAGAATATTGATATTCACAACAAATGAAAATTTAAATATACTGAATGTCTCCGAAATATGGTTCGCAGATGGAACGTTTAAATCTGTACCCAATATATTTTATCAGCTGTATACTATTCATGGTAACATTGACTGCACTGTATATCCACTTATATATATATATTAATGTGTAATAAAAACGAAAATAGTTATTCCGAAGTACTAAATCAAATTAATATACTCAAATCAAATTTACGACCAAAAGCTATTGTGATAGATTTCGAACAAGCATTTATAAAATCTTTTAAAGATTTATATACTGATGTTAAAATACATGGATGTTTTTTTTCATTTTACCCAGTGCTTATGGCGAAAATTGCAATCGTGTGGATTAAAGAACAGGTATTCCACAGACGCAATATTTGCCCACGAATTAAAAAAATTATCGGCTCTTGCTTTTGTACCTGTTGATAATGTTATTTCTGCATTTGAAGAACTAATTAATTCCAACTACTACGTAGACAATGAAGAAGAATTACGAACATTTGTTGATTATTTTGAGGACACGTGGATTGGGAGACCAACACGTGGTGGTAGGCGAAGAGCGTCTACTTTTCCAATTAAAATATGGAATATGTTTGATTCTGTAACGGAAGACTCTCCCAGGACAAATAATGCAGTAGAAGGATGGCACAGAGCGTTTAATTCTGCACTTGCAGCTAACCATGTAACAGTGTGGAAGTTCATAAATATGTTAAAACGAGAACAAGGTCTGCAGAAGGCCAAAATGGAGCAGCAAACAGCTGGTGCACCTCAACAAAAAAAAAGGCGAAAGTATAAACATTTGGACGAGCGGTTAATTGCTGTTGTAAAAGGATATGACGAAACCAATAACAATAAATATTTAAAATCAATAGCACATATTTTAGTATAAATTTTTTAATTCATTTTTTGTATTCCGTAAATGTATTAATATCTTTATGTAATTTATATTTTATATTATCATAATAAGTGTAATAATTTTTGACGAAAAACATATCATTTTAATATATTTTTAAAAATGTCTTGATTTTTGTATTCAGTAAATGTATTAATATCAATGTAACTTGTATAAAAAGGTTTACATTTTTAATTAATAGTTACGTGGGATATTTTTACCGGGATATTTTGACGTGGAACCGGTTACGACATTCTATTTTTTGAACAACACATGAATATCCATATGGCATTATTTCTTTCGAACGTTTCATAACACTACTGTCACCGTTTCCTATAATATATTTTAACATGTCATAATATAACTATTAAAATAACTTGTTTTACTATTTTAGTATTACGGTATGTGAATTAAATTGTTGACAAACATTTTATATTTTATTATATTGAATAATATTTAATTATTAAAAAAAAAATCTTAAAAATACATAAACACATTTTATTTTTTACAGATATTTTTACCGATTAATTGGTTAAATTTCAAGCCATGCATTTTCACACTTATTTTAAATCCATCGGCTATTACGTCCGCTTCTATACTAGTAGGTCCTTTTGTCCAGTTCATAAAAGAAACATGTTCTAAAGCGGTTTCATTATTTATTTGAGCTCGTTCGCAAATAACGCAGTATCTATTTCTGATACCAATAAATAATATTATTTTAGAACGGTATTCAATAATTGTCGCCTGTAGGTATTACATTTATAATATGTATAATATGATACAATATAGTAATAGTATGTATTAATTACATTTAAATTTTACCACTCCTGACAAAGCATCATACTTTGTCTTATAGCTACGTTTGCTCTACTGTCCATCTGCAATCACTGTGCACATAGGTATACCATCTATGTCTATACTACCACTTTCCAATGCTATTTTTTTTTTCTTTTTCACCAGCAATTAACATTTTGTACATGGCAACGTCATGTATTTTTTTACTTAGAATAGTCTGCACTTTAAAATAACTTGTTGGTGACATATACAGTATATCAATTGTGGCTGATAATTCAGCCAATTGTGAATGACCGATTCCAATAGCAATAGTCCCGCTTACGATTCCCTCATTAATCGGTAAAAACGTTGAATTTTCTTTTTCAGTGTAATGTGCCAACCGTTTGATCCGTGATTTCAGAGCTAATGTCTTAGTCAATGCTTGGATGTAGGTGTAGTGAAGAATAATTAAGACTTTATAATAATTAAATTTATTAAACTTATAAAATTATTCTAACTACAATTTTTAAATATTCTAAATCTAAATAATTTGGATTATAGAAATTATTCTAAAGCAGTGGCGGCTCTAGCCACCGCGAGGCCCTGTGCGGCACATGATTTGTGAGGCCCCTATTACCTTTATGGGGGTATTCATTTTTTAATTAGGTGCAATATTATGTATTTTTAATGCTTTTTAGAGAAGAGTTTCATCATTACCGCTGTCTTACGACTATAGATTTCATATAAAACCTATAATATATCACAGTTTTTTTTTTATTCAAAGAGTGGTTTGTTTATCGTGTATATAATTAATTAATTTAAAAAAATACGAGTTGGAATGTCTTAACAATCAATATAAGACAAAAAGTTAAATAGATTAAGAATAAAATATAATTAATATTATGTACAAGGTACAGTATAAATATTTACATTACAGTTATGGTTACATATCCTTTCAAAAACAAACTCTTCTGCTTTTTTTCTGACTGAAATCTTCAATCAGATGCTCGAAGTCTAAACTAGATGAGAGTTCATTTTCAATTGATAGAATTGCGAGCGCCGAGAGTCTATCTTGAGTCATTGTGTTCCTCAAATAGGTTTTTATTAACTTTAATTTGGAGAAACTTCTTTCGGCCGCCGCGACTGTCACGGGTATTGTAGCAACAATTCTAAGCGCAATACTTATATTTGGATAAATTTCACTCAAATTATTGTCCACAATATACTTTAACGCCCGTACTATTCCATTTTGTTCAGTTTTTCCTTTTTTTTCTGCTGAGATTCTACTTCAATCATGACACTTGAAAATATTTTTAGCTCTTCAAACAAATCTAATCCATCTATGTCATGTTCATTTCCTATTGATAGTGTAACTTGTAAATCTTTGCAGTTGTTTAACAGCTCTTCATCAGACATTGTGGAAAGATTCATTGTCTTATACAAAAAACCAAAATTATTTTCATGGCATTTCAGAGCTTCAAACCTTGGCTCGCAACTTGTACGGATTGTATCCACTACCACATAAAAATAGCTTATTTTAAATCTATTCATTGGTGATAAATCTGGTGTCTCATCCGAAGCTTCATAGTCAAACAGTCTTCTCTTCTGTCTTTGCCTTGTAGACTTAAAAGTTATTTCACTGAGTCCTATTTCTCCAGCTATTTCTCTACCTGTCACTAGTGCCGACTCAAAACCCTGCTCTCTATATTCATCTAACCATTTTAAAAATATCTTTAAATGATTTATTGCTACATCCAGGTTCATATTTGGACTTTGCCACATTTTACTAATAACGTGAATTTTCACCAAGATGTCGTACCAAATGACTAATGAAACAACAAACTCAAATGTCGAAATTTTATTTTCTAATGAATGGCATTCGCTTATAAGTGAACAGTCTGTACTCTTTTCACGTAAACTCAACAGAGCGTCGCAAACCTTACTCAACTGGAACCTAACTGCTTTTACAGATTCCACTCGACACTCCCATCTAGTTTCTGACAGAGGCTTCACTGATATGTCTACATGTTCTTTAGGTATGCCCCATCTATGACAGGAGCATGAAAAAATCGTGTACAATCTTTGTAAGGTACCAAAAAATGTCTGAGCTTGAACGCTAGATGACGCTGCATCACCTAAAATCAAGTTCCAACTGTGGCTACCACAAGGTACAAAAAAAGCCAAAGGATTTAAGTTCAAAATTTTTCGTTGGACACCGTTGTGGACTCCTCAAATATTCGATCCATTGTCGTAACTCTGCTCTCTGCAGTTCTGCAGTCAGCTAGAGTTAAGCCAAGATTTTCAAGTTCTTTTAACAAGTAGTCGGTTAAATCTTCGGCAGTAGTTGTTTCAACAGCAACAAACCCGATAAAATGCTCTTCAATTGTAGCAGTTTCCATATAAGTAGTTCTCAAAATCAC
The DNA here is from genome assembly GCF_003268045.1 of Sipha flava. Taxonomy (NCBI): domain Eukaryota; kingdom Metazoa; phylum Arthropoda; class Insecta; order Hemiptera; family Aphididae; genus Sipha; species Sipha flava. The sequence continues at coordinate 151,414 of NW_020273592.1, read as the reverse complement.
AGAAAGTTGTTCAACTCTTGCAATGTCTCGCGTACAGTCCAAAATGATTGCATAGTATTTGTTTTTTATTATTTTTTCTCTAATTTTTTTTACAACATGATTTGCCATTAGGGATATAAACTCATTTTGAATTTCTTTGCTTAAGTAATGATTTCTGGCTATTGTTTTGTTGGTGGCATGATTTAAATGTTCTCTTAAAATAGGGTCAAATTTAGCAATTAGTTTTACAAGATCTAGAAAATTACCACTTCTATCTGAACTGTCTGTAGTTATTGTTTCTTTATGACCTCTAAATGCTAAATTGTGAGAAGACAAAAACTGTATAATTGCTAAAAGCCTTTCCATGATACTCTTCCAGCGTTGAGCTTCAGATCTAATTTGAGCTTCAGTCTCTTGATCTATGGTGTTTTGCATTTTCAAACGTCTTTCTAGATCAAACCATTTGACCATACACTCTCTGTGCGCTTTGTTATTTTCATGACTTTTTAAAATTACGCTTAAGTGTTGCCAATCATTTGTACCTTTCTTGGAACTTAAGGCTCTCTTAGAGTCATCATAAAATAGACGACACGCAAAGCAATGAATCATTTGATTCAGAGTAAATCAACCATCTTCTTTTTTGTTGCTCACCATTTGATAAATGTCTAGTGTAGTAAATGCTACTAAAATGACGTCCACTTTCATTTTTTGGAAACACTTTGTCTGTAGCGAATGCAGGACCCTTTTCAATAATTCTAGTGCGCTCTGATTGGGTTAAATGATTTGGCCATAAGTAGGAGTCACTTAAAATGTCTTTTGTTTCATCATTTTCTTCAGACTCGGATTTAAAAGTTTCTTCTATTTCTGGGTCTGAACATGATGGTGTTGAAGACACATCTCTCGAAAGCGGTGATCCCGGTACCGGTACCGGTATCGTTTCTAGCTGAAGTTGTGAAGTGACAGACACGTACTTAGGAATTGATGAAGATGGGTCCGCAAGAGTAGGATGATTTGGTGCTTCGGGACTTTCTAAACTTGCACTATATAATCCTAATGTACCACAAGTAACAATTTTTTTTGGAGTCTCAGTATTACTAACATTCTTACCAGTTTCAGATTTTAAAAACTTTGTTAATAAGTTGCGAAGTTGCCCTTCAAGTTCTTTTCTTTTTTCAGCTTTTTTCCTTTTGGCACTTCCAGAATCGTATTTTCTACCTATATCGCGATCACGGAAAGCCATTACAAAATATAGCACGTACAAAAGCGTTATCACATTAAAATACAAATAAAAATAAGCATTTTCTTTATTTGTCTTATCAATGAAAAATGTTTGGTTTAAGAATTATTTGATATGTCTATGACTACGTGTTCTCAAGAATTACGAATTCATTATACAAATATTTTAAATTCTGAATGAAGCGAAGGATCTTATAGTTTTACAATAATGTTAATTTTTTTTCCGTAAACACTTTTTCGTATAGAAATCATGGTCCAATAATTTCGTCCAGCTGCTAAAGATTCAAAATTGGACTGAGATGGTATTTTAAAGAGGTCAATTTTTGAAAATCTCAATACTCTTTCCAGAAATTTGGAAAAATCCACCATAAAAAGATTTTCACTTTTCAAATTTTAGTTATTACTTATTAATTCATAATTCTAAAAGTATTGGGAAATTAAAAGAAAAAAGAAACTTGAAAATTGTATCCTATATTATATTATATAAATAAATTATTCTTAGTGTTGGACATTTTCAAAATAATTTGAGCACATTTGTCCCAAAAAACTTTGAAATAACCAATTTTTATGAAAGATTTTATATAATAAAATTTTTAATATTTGATAAAAAGTTCTGAAAATGTAATGACTTTACTCATATACTTACCTAACGATACAAAAAAAATTTCAAAATTCGTCCGTCAAGAGTTTTTGTACACACGTTTTAATAAATTAATATAAATTCGTATACCAAAATCGACTGTCCTTATATCAATTTTTAACTTTAAATGTGTATACAATTTTTATGGAGTATCCGATCATTATGAAAATTGAAAAACATCCCGTCCTACCACACCCAGTCTTTCCTACTACATTAGATACTAGCCGGGTAATCGAAATCTCGAACGCTGCTGTCAATATATTACATACTTATAAGACCTTAATTTCCTTATTTATTTCTGTGTTATTATTTATTAATAAAATACAGATGGTGGAGTTTATTATATTTAATAAAAAAAAACCCATGAGTCACATGGCTTATTGACATTATGAATTGTATAAATTGTATTTTTTAGGTATTAATATTATTAATATACATTTACAGGTAAAACTAATAGCTTCTCCCCTTTCATTCAGAATCTATAACATATTTTTAGGAATATAAAAATTGATACAAAATTATTTAATTTCATGTATTTCTGAATAAGTATAGAATAAAATAAAAATGACAGCAAGAGGTGCACGTTTTATCCTATTTGCAGGTGGTTCTACTCCCAATTGATGATACTACTAACATTTCTCATAATTTTATATTTTAAATTTTGATAATAATCAATTATTATTTATTATAAATTAATACACTTACAAAATATAAGCAATTAATACTAAATGAAATATTTATTTTTCTACATTTTTTTGTTAAATAAATCTTTTTAAACTAATTAACATACCAGCAATTCAGGAAAAATAATGAAAAAAATCACAAACTCTATCTTAAAACTCAAAATTGAGTTTTTAAGTATGTTGCATTTTTGCAACAGTGGGCAAACATGATATCAATAAATTTTATAACACCTACATTTTTTTTCACATGAATAATTCACTTTTGTCATAATCAATAGCAACCATATATATTTGTATTTCATAAATTATTATGTTAATTGTAAAAAATAATAATTATTTTAATTGTATTATAATAACAATAAATTAAACTTTTAAAATATTAAATAATATATAATAATAATAAAATTAACATAAAAACTTCAACTTTTAAAATAAATTCATCACTTTTGAAATACTTGTGAATTATAAAACAATAACAGAATAACTAAAATAATAATAATACAACAAAATTAAATAACATTTTTATCACAGATTATTCATCATGATATCTATTAAAACATGTTTTAGTCTTTGAGTTGCATAAAAGAATATTACATTTGTTACACTGTATCCAGGTGTATCCATTACATTTTGGGAATTTACATCTTCCTCGTTTATCAGCCCTTATTTGAGAATGTCCAACACCATCAGTTCTAACTGCCCGAGTTGGGTGCATAGCCAAAGCCCTTGTCGAAGCTCTTCTAGTTTCTATAGAACGACGTCCTCTTTGATTCTTGAAATCTCCTGATTTTGTTAATGAGTATGCTATATTTTTTCTCCAGTCAGCTAGCTCAAACTGCACAGGTAAATTATGTTCTTCTTTGACCCTATTATATAATATTATATAATATTTATTTGCTCAGTCTCATATACTACATTATTAGTTTGAATGGAAGAAATATTTTCTGATACAGTTCCAAATGGAGGACTAATGTTTGTTGATTGGGGGGTGATTATGGTTGGAGTCTTATTAATCTTATTAGGACGCAGATTTGTTGAAGTAATGGTTGCATTATATGTAAGTTCAATGGGTTGATTCAATTGATGTGGAAGGGATTGGTATAACCTGACCATCCTCTTCAATAATTTCTAATGGTAAATTCTGAATATCAATACTGTCATCAACATTGTCTTAAAAATTAAAATAAATATTATATAAGCAAAATCCTATATTGTACATCTAAACTATCATAATACTTTATAGTAACTACCTAGTATATGGTTAAAATATTCATTACTGTCCGGGATATCATCAAGATCAGATAAATCTGCACCATCTTCACTATCATTCCAATTTAAATTAAAGAAAATGTTTTCTATTTCCTCATCGCGAATACGATTCATCTAAAAAAAAATACATAATACAAATAATCCTTACTACCTTTACTACCTGCAGCGACCGTTGTTGCCGATTTGCAACATGAAAAAACGGTTCATAAATTATTAAAAACTAATAAATATGGTTAGGTTATTAATTATAATGAAAGTATATACCTTTATGTTTGTAAATATATTAAAATATTATTCAAATTCTCATTAAAAATACAATAAATTAGTATGTGAATAATGAAAAAAACAGTGATATCACATGTTATCAGATTTTGAACTTGGATTTCGAATAATCACAAAACAATTTGATTAAAAACAGTAAACAAGGTATAAATCAATATATTAGTTCACATTTTATCCGCTAGATGTTGTTATATGTATTTATATTGTAAACAGTTCCTATCACGCACTATTGAAAATGATGTTGCAAAAATGCAACACTTGGCATTGAAGGGTTAATATTTTATTATAATAATTATGTACTGGAATTCGGTAAATTCATTTAATTTCATATAATTTTAAAATAACATGATAAATAACTTACTATAACTTATGGAGGAGCTCTTTTGTCGTGGACTGTCGTCGTACACACCAGCACACCAAATAACCAAAATAATTTTTATCATAAATCATAGACCATAGTTTATATTTTATAATCATTATCTCGATTATCGAAATAAATTGTGTACCTATACAACTACGCAATTGACCGTTTCCCCACAATTCACTACGCGCTATCGGCGTAATCGTTTAGTCGTTATCTAGCATGACCAAGATTACGACTACTTCATGGTAAAATTTAATTTTAAATATTTGACAATATAAACATTAAACGGTGTTGGGTCTCATACTTATAAATTTTACTCCGGGGCCCCGATTTTCCTAGTAGATAATGAATTAACTACAGACTTTTGCTCGACTATTTTGTTAACTGCGGGGCCCCAGAAGGCGCGGGGCCCTGTGCGACTGCACAGCTCGCACACCCTTAGTGCCGCCACTGTTCTAAAGGTGCGTATCCATTACGCGCGGCAAACTCTCGAACATTGGCTCGCGCGGCAGCCGCGCAAAATGGATACCTAGTTGCCGCGCGAGCCAACATTTTTGTTGCCGCGCTCGAACACGCCGCGCGGCGAGCCAAATTGTGTCGGTAAAAACGCACGCAGCAAAGGGGCTTCAGTTAATTGCTCGCGAGCAGTAGGGACGGTCATTGTCGGTTCAAATTTGCTCGCACGGCAATACGACGATTTTGCCACCACCATGGATAATGAAAAGTGTCGTGTTTTAATACAATTGTATGGAGCTAAAGATTTTTTATGGAATAGTAAATCTCCACTTTACCACAATAAATCAGTGAGGGAAGATGCGTGGAAAGAAATAAGTTCAGTAATGAACATACCTGCTGTCGAACTGAAGAAGAAAATGACAACGCTTCTGGCGTCTTAAGGTACGGTTTCCCTTGCGCGATCGCGAACAGCGAACGTGAACCGCGAACGCGAACTACGAATTAAGATCGCGATCGCGTCATGTCGGTTTGCTCTAGACGATTCTACGTTGCGATCGAAAGATTTATAATTTATATTTTATATTTATATTTCGTCCGTCAGTCTTATTCGATATTTTGAAGTGTTCACTAGTGTTCAGTAAGTTCACGGCGCACGAGTACTGTTTGTTTTTAAAAATTATTATAATGGATCCAGTCGATAAAGAAATCTTAAAAATTCTTTTGCTAGAAGAAGAAGAAGATGATGAGATCTTGCACTGGTATTTGTCGGAAGAAAAAAGAAAGCAACACGATCCATTATTTAAAAAGAGGAGTACCGAAGGTTATCATGAAATACTCATCAACGGCAATCTAAAAAATAATGAAATTAAGTTCAGGGAATTTTTTAGATTAAACCGCAATCAGTTCGATTTTATTTTGAATCTAATAAGAGACGATTTAACATTAAATCCGACATTTTTTATAAGGAAACCCATATCACCAGAAGAAAAATTGGCGGTTACATTGAGGTAAGTACAATTTTTCAATTAAGTACAGATAAAGTACAATGAAATAAGAACTCAGATTTATAAATTTATTTGTGGAATACTGTTTTTTTATTTTAATATACAATTTGTATCAAAGTTAAAAATAAATCAGTTTTCTATTGATACAAATAATAGTAATAGTTAAAAAAAAAATAATATTAAAAAAAAATAGTAGTTAAAAATAATAGTTACCTTATCATATATTTCATTGACTTATGAACAATTAATTTAAAAAAATCAAAATACCTTATAAGATAATATTTTAAAATATATTGTTAAATTTATTGAGAATTGGTGTTCCATGTAAATGTAGTTGGATTTGGTGTTCCAAACTGTTGTTGAAAATTTGAATATGATGGTGAATCTAGTGAAGGTGGGCTATATGGAATAAAGTTGTTAGAATATGGGGAACGACTAGTAGAAGTATTTGACTCTGATGATACTTTGCTAATGCTAGGTATGATGTGGACGTTATGCGTATGATTATTTGCAGCTTGAAGTTCCAAGTCAGTCACAATTGTCAACATTTTCAATTTCGCCTGTGAAATCAAGTGTGGCAACATTTTGACAGATAGAGCTAAACTTTTGAAAAAATGATCAACATCATCGTACTCATCCGTATTTTTTTTTTTAGTGATCAGTTGTGTCATCAGCTCTGTTCTTTCTTTTGATCGTTTTTCTAATAATTCAGTGACTTTTAAATTTTTTCTTTTATGAGTCGATTTTTGTGATTTTGAAGTCGATGGAGATTGAGGACATTGCGTTACTGATGATGACTGCAGTATATCATCTTGTGTGATATTTATTTCCTCTTCGTCTGAGCCAGAATCTTCATTATTATCAGTATCATATATATTTGAAGTAGTGCTGTTAAAATTAATAATAAATATTAATAATTTGCTATTATAGCCATTACTAGGGCAAGGATGTTGTAGCATTTGCACCTTTCCTTCTACTGTTCCAATTTATTGCTAAGTAAGTTTTAAATGTGTTCCATTTAAGTACGAATTAAAATCTAAAACTCTTAAGTGCAATTTTCGGATTTTTTTCAATTTAGTTGAACTTAGTCATTTACACAAAAGTTTTAACTATTTTTCAAATTTTCGATTCTGAGTGTATGAATGTATTGATTTCACAATGGTGTGTTTTTTTATTTATGTATTTTTATAAGCATTTAAAGTTTGAATTTTAACAAAAATACGTAAATATCATGAAAATGTGCAAATGATTTTTAGTCAGAAATTCATAAAAAATTTTAGTGCAATATTGTAATCAATTTTACTATTGTTTTACTACTACAATGTCCGTACGCTAGTCATATCTTAACTGGGTGATTGATTTTACGAGCAACACAGTGGCCAATCACTTTATCATGATACCATTTCTTGCATTTAGCCATAAATTACCAATAACTTATGGTCTTTACTGACTAAGACGCAAAACATTAAAACCCCACAAAACTTTGAGGAACTGTATCTCGATGACGGATAAACGAAAAATTTAAATTTGAATATTATAATTCATAAAAAAAGCTATACTCGTATCTATATATTTATGGAATTTATAATACATGTTTCCATTTTAAAATCAAAAGTTATAGTGGTTAACTAATAAATATAAATGCAAAAAAAAAATTAAAATTAATTGAAGTTAATACAAAATTAAAAAAAAACAAATTTTGAAAAAAGTCAGTAGTTTGCGAAATAATTAGTGTTGCACTTGAAATCAATCACTCTATCATATGTAATAAGGTACTTACTTTCTTTCTAATGGTACTGCATCCAAAAAAGTTAAAAATGGTGCTAAATGCCATTTTGAGGGTTTTGAAGAGGCACTTGCTCCAGTATTCATTTTTCTTGCCCGTTTATTTTTTAAATAGGCATCTTTAATGTTTTTGTACCTTCTCTTGCAGTCTTCATCTAATACAAATCAATATTCATAACCGATTTCAAACAAGAGTTAAAATACTGTTTAATAATAAAAAAAATAATTTATAAAAAAAATGATAAGGTACTTGTAACAAATTAACAAATGAAACTTAAATTTGTTTTAAGTTTAAACATAAAACGCATCTGCATACTGCAGTATAATAATTAGTAAGCTGCAGATTAAATATTATATTTCGTAAACTAACAAATAAAATATTTAACATACAAATTGTTGTCGGTTATTTAGTTATTAGTAACTATTGTATTATTAGTGTATTTTGATTCAAATAAATAAATAAAAAATGAAATATATTTATTTACTATAAATAATAACGACATGCATTATGCATATAATATATATTATTTTTTTCAGATTTTTAGCTTCTGGAGAAACGTACCATTCTTTATCTTTTGCTTTCCGGATATCGCACAGCTATATTAGTATTATAATACAAAATACCTTAAAATCTATGAAGAAACATCTGTCACCACTTTGTATACCTAATCCGAGTAAATTAAATATGGAAGATAAAGCTCAAGAGTTTTGGACAAGATGGAATTTTCCATATTGTATTGGCGCAATCGACGGTAAACATATTCGAATGAAGTGCCCGAAAAATAGCGGTTCATTATATTTCAATTATAAAGAACATTTTTCCCTCGTCTTATTAGCACTGGTAGATGCGAATTGTAAATTTTTAGTCGTTGATGTTGGATCCTATGGCAAAGAAGGAGATAGTGGCATATTCGGAAAATCAAAAATGGGACAGCAAATTTATTCTGGAAATTTTAATTTTCCAGACGACGAAAAACTACCAGGCACTAATAATTCTACACCATTTGTTATTGTTGGCGATGAAGCATTCAGACTTCACAGGTATATCATGAAACCATATTCTAGATCTTCAGCTAGACAAGACAGAGCAAAAACTATTTTTAATTACAGGTTGAGTCGTTGTCATAGAGTGACGGAAAATGCATTTGGCTTATTAGCACAAGTTTTTAGAATATTTCATACTGCAATAGGAATTGATGTAGAAGTATGTGACGATTTAGTAACTGTCGCATGTTGTTTGCACAATATGCTGAGTGATGCGTTTTTGGAAAAAGGTAATAAGATTTTTTATGAATATGACGAAGGACAAACTATTGCGATGGGCACTTTATGCAGTAGAGGTGGCTTTGCGAGTGTAGATGGTTTTGATGTGAGGGAAAAATTTAAACAATTTTTTATTCAAGAAGGAACAGTCTCGTGGCAAAATCATCAAATTTCCAGAACATCTACCAATATTTAAATTATACTTGTAATTTGTTTTTTTTTAAATAAATAATAAGTTTTAACTGCTGCTAAATATAAGTTGATATGTATAATATTTAGTAATGGTAATATAAGTGACGGTCTCACGCAAAAATTCTAACATTACAATTATTTGGTTTTTCTAAAAATGATTCATAATAAAAAATATATATCACAGAGATTAAAAATAGTTTTGATATTATATAAACGATAAAGATAAACGTCCAGAAATTATAATTTATTTTTAGCTTAAAGTAAAGATGCACACAGTACACGTCCATGTGCATTTATCACTTCTAAAATAAATAATAATCATTCATTAATAGACAGTGTCAAAGTATTTACTTGAAAATAATAGTTCATTTTAAACTTAAACGATCTGTAGTACTCATCTTATTCTACTCGTAATATTATAATAATGATATTCAAAATAAATACTTAATCTCAATGTATTATTTGAAAAAAATTATTTATACCATTAATATATTATTATTCCTATAAATATAATACTTTTTACAAACAATATTTATAATATTTTGCTTACCACTTCGCCCAACATTGCCACTTATATCCTTCCAAATTGCATCTCGTATATTCAAATCTTTATAATCCCTATTTTCGGGATTGTAAATTGGGGGATGTTTAGCTATACATTCAACCAATATCTCGTCTTGCTCCTTACTAAACTTGACCATTGCAGAACTCATGTTTGAATAACCGACGTCAACGAATGTTCAAACGTAAATGAGAACATTGTCAACATTGCACGATTGCATTATTATTAATAATTATTATCAAAACAACAAGTCGATCGCGGCACGAACGCGATTTGACTGCTCGAAGACCAGTCATTCGCGTTCGCGCCGCGATCGAATTTAGATCGCCGACCGCGATCGCGCAGGGGAAACCAACGCTATTTATTTTACATTGGATCAGCAGCCGCGCGATCTTGGATCGCGGTTCGCGTTCGCGATCGCGCAAGGGAAACCGTACCTTTATAGAAGAGAGAAATCAAGAATAGCCAAAAGTCTTATTACTGGTTCTGGTAAATATCACACAGTATTGTAAAGAATACTTAAATAATTTATTTAAGATACCACAGAAATACATAAAAAAGTATTATTTATTATATTATTTAAAACCCTTTCACTACCCATGTGTACATACAAGTACGATAACGGCAATATTAATGATAATAAAAAACCTAAATTTTTAGAATTATCTTTCCCCACCGTTTTTATCTTATCTCCATAGTTACAATTATCATCAATGCAGATATTTTTTTTAACATGCATAAACACATGCATAAAAATGTTTATAAATTATAATAATACATATTATTATAAATAAATTTATAAACATTTTTATTCATATGGTGTTTGTTGTCAAGTAACGAGTATTATTTACAATCAGAATCGTATACAATATTTTATTATTTAATACAATTTTATTTAATATTCAATTCCCGATTTTTCATTCTAATTATGGCTAATAAATTAAAACCTCAACACATTTTCGAATTGCTGAATGGTTACATATGAAATTATTGTATATTTATATGAAATTTTATTGTATTGACTACCAATGTACCGTAGGTAGTGAAAGGGATAATGTGGCAAATAAAATATACTGTATAATATACTAAGTTTTTATTTTGAATTTTACTTGTTGATAATATTTAGAATTAATAATAGTAGTAATTATATGATAATTTTTAATTTTAACATTAACTTAACATTTAACACTTTATGAATTATTAATTGTATTAATATTATTTTATTTTAGGTACACATCAAGTTTACGTATCAAAGTGGTTTACTTTTGACGACTGTGATTTTATGAAAGATAAAGACATACCAAATGAAACATCCGATTCTATAACAGAAGATGTAAGTTAACAATTTAAATATCTGTTTTGCCACGGTATTTCACCATTGGTAACAAAATGATGTGCTAGATGTGAACGTATTTTTTTCGCATAGTTTCCAGCTTTTCGTGGAATACAAGGCATAGGCAGTAGTGATGTATAGGTGCAGGTTCATTTCTCCAAGTTCCTGGTCTAAATTCCCCATCTATCTCACTATCTAGAGATCCAGGTAGCGTGTATAGTGATCGCGTATTTGGTTTTTTCCTCAAATAATTATGCAAATGAATAGTGGTTAGAACAATTTTAGTAGCCGTTTTAGGTTCTAGTAACATAGGCTTCCGTAGTACTCTAAATACTGAGCTCAGAATTCCGAAAGCATTTTCGACTACTCGACGTCCTCGAGATAGCCTGTAATTAAAGATTCTTTCTTGAGAACCTCTGGCTGGTTCTCCTTTAAATGGTTTCATACTGTATTCATTAAGTAAAAAAGCTTTGTCAGCCAGAATTACATAAGGTATTTTGATAGCATAGGGGACCTGAAGTATTGATGGAGGGGGTATTTTCAAAGATTTTTCTTCGAGTTTTTTATATAATTTAGTATTCTTGAAAACACCATCATCAGAATATCTACCTTTCAACCAACATCTACGTACCTAAAGCAATAGTCAGCTTCTACTAAAGCCATTAGTACTATACTGAAAAAATGTTTATAGTTATAATACTCTGTACCACTGTTAACCGGTGCTTGTAACATTACATGCTTTCCATCTAACGCACCTATTACATGAGGAAAATTCCATTTTCTTTCAAAATCGTGTGCTATCTCTAACCATTCTTCTTCAGAGTCTGGTGCCTGTAACAATTAAATTAAATAAGCATAATATTTATTTTTATTAATTTTATTCGTTATTTTATAGATATCAACCACTCAAAATGTGATAACATCTGAAAATAATGATGGAGAACCCACACCATCAGTTACGGACAGTACAGAGACATGTTGAAGAATCAACAGATATTTACAAAGTTCCTTATAGTCCTACAGTTAAAAAGAAAAAAAGAAAAAAAAATACCGAAGAAGAGTCTCCTATGTTGGAAAAAGCGTTTCAAATTCTAAATGAAACATCATCGTCAACCGACTCATACTATACTTATGGCCAGCACATAGCTAACGAACTCCGTAAATATGATCAACGAACATTAATTTACGTGAAAAATGCAATCAACAAAGTGTGATTTATGAAGCTGATTTGGGATTTTATACTCCTACTAATCTTGGACATGCTTACTATTACAATACTACTCAAAACTCAACACTATCTCCTCAGACTAAAGTTCCGTCTCCTCAGACTCCAGTTCTGTCTCCTCAGCCACAAGTTCAATTTCCTTTACAACCATCTTCAAGCTCCTCTATTGAAGAAGATTTAGAATGGATTCAGAACTGATTAAAAGTGAATAATTTCTTTTTTTTTATTATAAAGTTTATTTTAATTTTAAACGATTGCAATAAATGGTAATATGTTAAATTAAAAGTGTCCATTATTTACTTACCTCAACCCAATCTTTCAGAGCATTACATAATGCATCACAAACTTCTGGAACTATTCGTGAAATGGATTGTTTTGATACTCGAAAAAGGTATTGCAGGCTTGTATATGAGTCTCCAGTTGCTAAAAATCTTAATGTTATGCCTAATCATTCCGTTACTGAAATCGCTTCTCGAAATTGTGTGTCCATTTTCTTCACCTGTGGCTCGATTAATGATTTTAAGTGCTTCAGTTTCTATAGTTGTCATTCTTGTAAAATTTTTTATTGTATCTTCAACGGCTTCATATCTCATATCTTCTAAAAGTTTAACACCACACTGTATTCGATTAACGTACAATTTCTTCATCCACCATTGCGCTTTTCGTTTAGGTTTTTTTTTTAATAATGTGGTGTATTATGATGAAAGCAGCAGCTGCTCGTGCACGTGAAAAGTCCATGGTTGCACACTTGTACGCGAAGACTGAACGTTAGGATTGCACTCTGTAGCAGGAGTTGAGTGAGCTGGATAACTTGCCGCGCTTTAAAATAAAGTTGATACATCAAATGGCTCGCGCGGCAAATAAACGGTTTGCCGCGCGAGCCAATGTTCGAGAGTTTGCCGCGCGTAATGGATACGCACCTTTAGTCCTAACAATTATAACTTATAAAAATAGTTTGAAATATTTCTAAGTCCGGACCATGACATACATTGACGTGAAGGTGCTCGGTGCAGCATAGCCAAAACTTTTCTGATTTGCCCTTATTTTCAGGTCCCTTTTATATCTGATATATGCAAGTGTGTGTGTAAATCCCAAGTGTGTGTGTGTGTGTATATGAAAACGATAGTAAAATAAGATAATTTCTTATTGATTGTGAGTGTGAGCGCGCTATCTCCGGACCGTGACATAATTATTGACGCAGATACCCAGGATATTTCGATTAACTATTTTATTTCAATTTCCCATAAAAACGTTTATGTGAACACTTTCACTTGTCCACGCTTGTGATTTCGATATTCTAATTCCTTATTGTAATTTCCAGTGTAATAACCACGTGAACACAATAATCTAACTTATCCATAGTTGTGGTTTTTGATGATCATGGGAACCTCCTTGTGATGTATTTTATTATGTGACTACGCGGGAAGCGACACCTCCCCACCTAAAAAATTAATTTATGTTTGCAAAACAGAAATTAATTCCTTATAGTTATAGTTTTATAATTAATTACAAGTTTAAAATTTTACAACGATTACAACAGTTTACAATCAATATAAGTTACAGTATTAACCCATTAACGGCCAAAGTTGCGTGTACGCAACATTAATTAAAAAAAATTTTTTATGCTGGATTACAATTTTTTTTTAATTCAACTGTGATACTATTTGATTAAAAATACACCGACAGATAAATAAAAAATATGAATACCGGTTTCTCATGTATATGATTGATATTATAAACGACAGAATTAAGACATTTTTGATGTATAATATTATACATTTTTGAGAAATTGAAAAATATATAAATTTGTGTTTTAAAAGTTCAAACTGTGTAAAAATCGTTATTTTCAAAAGGTATTCGATGTGTTTAGATCATTTGTATTAACTTTCGCTCATTTCTCATACTAAAATTTGAAGTTCAAAGTTTATGTTGCGTACACGCAACGTTGGCGGTTTGTAGCATATAAATTCCAGTACCGGTCGTTTTGTGACCTTGGCGGACGCGAGAACACGGTGTTCCCGCGTACATTGATGTTTCTGACAACAGCTATTATTATAATAATTTATAAATATACGAATATCCAATACCGAGTAATTGAGATTATAGACACGATTTAGTTGACGACGTTATCGCGTTTGTTCGTAAATCTGTTTGGTCATTGCAACTTATTTTTGTAATTCTATTTTCTATATCTGTTTTGTTTCTACAATAATTGGTTTGGTCAATCGCTGTAAGTCTGCCTAAGTAAGTTTTATTTTTTTTAATTATTCATTGGTAGGTACGTTTATTTACATTTTAGTATTTATTATTATAGAAATGAGTGAGTTCAAAAGGTTAAAAACATCGGAAGAGATACTGGAGTTTTTAGATAATGTAGACGTGAGTGATGATGAACCCACTGATATTATTATAATTCCCCCAGATGTTGATTGTCTCACTGATGAGGAAAATGTAGACGATAATGCAATTGTAATAAATGATGATACAAATGTACTCAGTAGTGACATATGTGGTACATTTGAAATTTTAAATCATAATTTTGAAATGGCTGGAACTCCAAATGTAGACTCACAACCGCCAGAAAATCCTAGTAAAAAAAAAAAAATTGGTAATATAAAACAAAATTATACGCCAATATGGAAATCTAAAGCAAATCCCGTGTATTCATCATTTCCCGAAAACGCCGAAAAAGAAAATATAAAAAACCTAATTGAGACTTATGAAGGAATTGATCCACTCAAATG
This sequence comes from Sipha flava, assembly GCF_003268045.1. Taxonomy (NCBI): domain Eukaryota; kingdom Metazoa; phylum Arthropoda; class Insecta; order Hemiptera; family Aphididae; genus Sipha; species Sipha flava. The sequence continues at coordinate 136,397 of NW_020273592.1, read as the reverse complement.
TTTTTCTTTATTTTTTCGACGACACAGTCTTGCAATTAATTATTGATTTCAGTATGAAATACGCGAAAGATCAAAATAGACACGATTTTTTTTATTGAAAAGTCTGAACTTTTAAAATTCCTAGGGATTATGATACTAACAGGATACCATACTTTACCCCAAATGGACTGCTACTGGAGTAAAGATGAAGATAAAGAAGTAACTTTAGTAAGAAATACAATGTCAAGAAATAAATTTCGTTCCATAAAAAAAAAATTTGCATTTAGCTGATAATCATAATCTCAACCCCTTAGATAAATTTTCAAAGTTGCGTCCTTTTTTTCGATTTATTGAATCAAAAGTTTGTTCAGTTTGGTATTTTTGCTCATAATTTGTCAATAGACGAAGAAATGGTACCATACTTTGGTCGGCATTCATGTAAAATGTTTATTAGAGGAAAACCAGTTCGTTTTGGCTTCAAGTTATGGTGTTTAACTTCTGAAAATGGTTACTTATTTCAGTTTTCACCTTATGGTGGTTCTAGTACCAAACGAATAGAAGGTTTGCCATTAGGCTCAGAAGTTGTATTCAATCTTTTGGAGTCTGTTGAAAATCCAAACTTGCATAAAGTATTTTTCGATAACTTTTTTACTAGTTATTCTCTAATGGCTATGCTAAGAGAAAAAGGATTCTTTGCGACAGGCACTGTGAGAGAAAATCGCATTGGTAATTGTAAATTAAAATCTGTCAAACTGTTGGGAAAAGAATGTAAAGGAACATTTGACTTTGCTTTTGAAAAAAAAAATGAAATTTGCGCAGTTCGATGGAATGACAATTCAGTTGTGACGGTCTTGACTAACGTTGGTGCAATTAATCCATTAGTAATCGCAAAACGTTATAATAGAAAAGAAAAAAAAACTGTCAATGTCCAGCAACCTAACGTGATTCAGGATTACAATAAAAACATGGGTGGCGTTGATCTGCATGATAATGGTATAGCAAATTACAGGATTAGAGTCAAAGGGAAAAAATGGTGGTGGCCACTTTTTAGCAACGCAGTAGACAGTGCAGTGGTCAATTCATGGAAGTTTTATAATTTGGTAAATGGTGAAAAAAGTTCACAATTTGACTACAGATCAAAACTTGTTTTGAGTTTGTTAAAATCATCATCTAAAAATAAAAATGAAGAAACTATCAATGAGTCTGCAGTATCCATTACCAACACAAATTTGGGTCGGCCTTCGAAAAATGCTCTACCTACAGCTATAAGAAAGGACGATATTGGTCATCTCATTATTCGAAAAAATGAAAGAAGAAGATGTCGCAATTGTCAATCACAAACAATTTATTCATGCAAAAAGTGCAATGTTTTTCTACATCCAGATTGTTTTCAAGAATTCCATGAAAAGTAAAAAAAAGTTTCAAATATTTATTGTTCATGTTTCAATAAATA